>NW_027206837.1:0-232677 GCF_032191515.1 Phaenicophaeus curvirostris
CCTTGTCCGCCCCTCTTTGCCCTTGTCCGCCCCTCTTTGCCCTTGTCCGCCCCTCTTTGCCCTTGTCCGCCCCTCTTTGCCCTTGTCCGCCCCTCTTTGCCCTTGTCCGCCCCTCTTTGCCCTTGTCCGCCCCTCTTTGCCCTTGTCCGCCCCTCTTTGCCCTTGTCCGCCCCTCTTTGCCCTTGTCCGCCCCTCTTTGCCCTTGTCCGCCCCTCTTTGCCCTTGTCCGCCCCTCTTTGCCCTTGTCCGCCCCTCTTTGCCCTTGTCCGCCCCTCTTTGCCCTTGTCCGCCCCTCTTTGCCCTTGTCCGCCCCTCTTTGCCCTTGTCCGCCCCTCTTTGCCCTTGTCCGCCCCTCTTTGCCCTTGTCCGCCCCTCTTTGCCCTTGTCCGCCCCTCTTTGCCCTTGTCCGCCCTCTTCTCGCCCTTGTCCGCCCCTCTTTGCCCTTGTCCGCCCCTCTTTGCCCTTGTCCGCCCCTCTTTGCCCTTGTCCGCCCCTCTTTGCCCTTGTCCGCCCCTCTTTGCCCTTGTCCGCCCCTCTTTGCCCTTGTCCGCCCCTCTTTGCCCTTGTCCGCCCCTCTTTGCCCTTGTCCGCCCCTCTTTGCCCTTGTCCGCCCCTCTTTGCCCTTGTCCGCCCCTCTTTGCCCTTGTCCGCCCCTCTTTGCCCTTGTCCGCCCCTCTTTGCCCTTGTCCGCCCCTCTTTGCCCTTGTCCGCCCCTCTTTGCCCTTGTCCGCCCCTCTTTGCCCTTGTCCGCCCCTCTTTGCCCTTGTCCGCCCCTCTTTGCCCTTGTCCGCCCCTCTTTGCCCTTGTCCGCCCCTCTTTGCCCTTGTCCGCCCCTCTTTGCCCTTGTCCGCCCCTCTTTGCCCTTGTCCGCCCCTCTTTGCCCTTGTCCGCCCCTCTTTGCCCTTGTCCGCCCCTCTTTGCCCTTGTCCGCCCCTCTTTGCCCTTGTCCGCCCCTCTTTGCCCTTGTCCGCCCCTCTTTGCCCTTGTCCGCCCCTCTTTGCCCTTGTCCGCCCCTCTTTGCCCTTGTCCGCCCCTCTTTGCCCTTGTCCGCCCCTCTTTGCCCTTGTCCGCCCCTCTTTGCCCTTGTCCGCCCCTCTTTGCCCTTGTCCGCCCCTCTTTGCCCTTGTCCGCCCCTCTTTGCCCTTGTCCGCCCCTCTTTGCCCTTGTCCGCCCCTCTTTGCCCTTGTCCGCCCCTCTTTGCCCTTGTCCGCCCCTCTTTGCCCTTGTCCGCCCCTCTTTGCCCTTGTCCGCCCCTCTTTGCCCTTGTCCGCCCCTCTTTGCCCTTGTCCGCCCCTCTTTGCCCTTGTCCGCCCCTCTTTGCCCTTGTCCGCCCCTCTTTGCCCTTGTCCGCCCCTCTTTGCCCTTGTCCGCCCCTCTTTGCCCTTGTCCGCCCCTCTTTGCCCTTGTCCGCCCCTCTTTGCCCTTGTCCGCCCCTCTTTGCCCTTGTCCGCCCCTCTTTGCCCTTGTCCGCCCCTCTTTGCCCTTGTCCGCCCCTCTTTGCCCTTGTCCGCCCCTCTTTGCCCTTGTCCGCCCCTCTTTGCCCTTGTCCGCCCCTCTTTGCCCTTGTCCGCCCCTCTTTGCCCTTGTCCGCCCCTCTTTGCCCTTGTCCGCCCCTCTTTGCCCTTGTCCGCCCCTCTTTGCCCTTGTCCGCCCCTCTTTGCCCTTGTCCGCCCCTCTTTGCCCTTGTCCGCCCCTCTTTGCCCTTGTCCGCCCCTCTTTGCCCTTGTCCGCCCCTCTTTGCCCTTGTCCGCCCCTCTTTGCCCTTGTCCGCCCCTCTTTGCCCTTGTCCGCCCCTCTTTGCCCTTGTCCGCCCCTCTTTGCCCTTGTCCGCCCCTCTTTGCCCTTGTCCGCCCCTCTTTGCCCTTGTCCGCCCCTCTTTGCCCTTGTCCGCCCCTCTTTGCCCTTGTCCGCCCCTCTTTGCCCTTGTCCGCCCCTCTTTGCCCTTGTCCGCCCCTCTTTGCCCTTGTCCGCCCCTCTTTGCCCTTGTCCGCCCCTCTTTGCCCTTGTCCGCCCCTCTTTGCCCTTGTCCGCCCCTCTTTGCCCTTGTCCGCCCCTCTTTGCCCTTGTCCGCCCCTCTTTGCCCTTGTCCGCCCCTCTTTGCCCTTGTCCGCCCCTCTTTGCCCTTGTCCGCCCCTCTTTGCCCTTGTCCGCCCCTCTTTGCCCTTGTCCGCCCCTCTTTGCCCTTGTCCGCCCCTCTTTGCCCTTGTCCGCCCCTCTTTGCCCTTGTCCGCCCCTCTTTGCCCTTGTCCGCCCCTCTTTGCCCTTGTCCGCCCCTCTTTGCCCTTGTCCGCCCCTCTTTGCCCTTGTCCGCCCCTCTTTGCCCTTGTCCGCCCCTCTTTGCCCTTGTCCGCCCCTCTTTGCCCTTGTCCGCCCCTCTTTGCCCTTGTCCGCCCCTCTTTGCCCTTGTCCGCCCCTCTTTGCCCTTGTCCGCCCCTCTTTGCCCTTGTCCGCCCCTCTTTGCCCTTGTCCGCCCCTCTTTGCCCTTGTCCGCCCCTCTTTGCCCTTGTCCGCCCCTCTTTGCCCTTGTCCGCCCCTCTTTGCCCTTGTCCGCCCCTCTTTGCCCTTGTCCGCCCCTCTTTGCCCTTGTCCGCCCCTCTTTGCCCTTGTCCGCCCCTCTTTGCCCTTGTCCGCCCCTCTTTGCCCTTGTCCGCCCCTCTTTGCCCTTGTCCGCCCCTCTTTGCCCTTGTCCGCCCCTCTTTGCCCTTGTCCGCCCCTCTTTGCCCTTGTCCGCCCCTCTTTGCCCTTGTCCGCCCCTCTTTGCCCTTGTCCGCCCCTCTTTGCCCTTGTCCGCCCCTCTTTGCCCTTGTCCGCCCCTCTTTGCCCTTGTCCGCCCCTCTTTGCCCTTGTCCGCCCCTCTTTGCCCTTGTCCGCCCCTCTTTGCCCTTGTCCGCCCCTCTTTGCCCTTGTCCGCCCCTCTTTGCCCTTGTCCGCCCCTCTTTGCCCTTGTCCGCCCCTCTTTGCCCTTGTCCGCCCCTCTTTGCCCTTGTCCGCCCCTCTTTGCCCTTGTCCGCCCCTCTTTGCCCTTGTCCGCCCCTCTTTGCCCTTGTCCGCCCCTCTTTGCCCTTGTCCGCCCCTCTTTGCCCTTGTCCGCCCCTCTTTGCCCTTGTCCGCCCCTCTTTGCCCTTGTCCGCCCCTCTTTGCCCTTGTCCGCCCCTCTTTGCCCTTGTCCGCCCCTCTTTGCCCTTGTCCGCCCCTCTTTGCCCTTGTCCGCCCCTCTTTGCCCTTGTCCGCCCCTCTTTGCCCTTGTCCGCCCCTCTTTGCCCTTGTCCGCCCCTCTTTGCCCTTGTCCGCCCCTCTTTGCCCTTGTCCGCCCCTCTTTGCCCTTGTCCGCCCCTCTTTGCCCTTGTCCGCCCCTCTTTGCCCTTGTCCGCCCCTCTTTGCCCTTGTCCGCCCCTCTTTGCCCTTGTCCGCCCCTCTTTGCCCTTGTCCGCCCCTCTTTGCCCTTGTCCGCCCCTCTTTGCCCTTGTCCGCCCCTCTTTGCCCTTGTCCGCCCCTCTTTGCCCTTGTCCGCCCCTCTTTGCCCTTGTCCGCCCCTCTTTGCCCTTGTCCGCCCCTCTTTGCCCTTGTCCGCCCCTCTTTGCCCTTGTCCGCCCCTCTTTGCCCTTGTCCGCCCCTCTTTGCCCTTGTCCGCCCCTCTTTGCCCTTGTCCGCCCCTCTTTGCCCTTGTCCGCCCCTCTTTGCCCTTGTCCGCCCCTCTTTGCCCTTGTCCGCCCCTCTTTGCCCTTGTCCGCCCCTCTTTGCCCTTGTCCGCCCCTCTTTGCCCTTGTCCGCCCCTCTTTGCCCTTGTCCGCCCCTCTTTGCCCTTGTCCGCCCCTCTTTGCCCTTGTCCGCCCCTCTTTGCCCTTGTCCGCCCCTCTTTGCCCTTGTCCGCCCCTCTTTGCCCTTGTCCGCCCCTCTTTGCCCTTGTCCGCCCCTCTTTGCCCTTGTCCGCCCCTCTTTGCCCTTGTCCGCCCCTCTTTGCCCTTGTCCGCCCCTCTTTGCCCTTGTCCGCCCCTCTTTGCCCTTGTCCGCCCCTCTTTGCCCTTGTCCGCCCCTCTTTGCCCTTGTCCGCCCCTCTTTGCCCTTGTCCGCCCCTCTTTGCCCTTGTCCGCCCCTCTTTGCCCTTGTCCGCCCCTCTTTGCCCTTGTCCGCCCCTCTTTGCCCTTGTCCGCCCCTCTTTGCCCTTGTCCGCCCCTCTTTGCCCTTGTCCGCCCCTCTTTGCCCTTGTCCGCCCCTCTTTGCCCTTGTCCGCCCCTCTTTGCCCTTGTCCGCCCCTCTTTGCCCTTGTCCGCCCCTCTTTGCCCTTGTCCGCCCCTCTTTGCCCTTGTCCGCCCCTCTTTGCCCTTGTCCGCCCCTCTTTGCCCTTGTCCGCCCCTCT
The DNA here is from genome assembly GCF_032191515.1 of Phaenicophaeus curvirostris. NCBI lineage: Eukaryota > Metazoa > Chordata > Aves > Cuculiformes > Cuculidae > Phaenicophaeus > Phaenicophaeus curvirostris. Next base: position 4,358 of record NW_027206837.1, read on the forward strand.
TTGCCCTTGTCCGCCCCTCTTTGCCCTTGTCCGCCCCTCTTTGCCCTTGTCCGCCCCTCTTTGCCCTTGTCCGCCCCTCTTTGCCCTTGTCCGCCCCTCTTTGCCCTTGTCCGCCCCTCTTTGCCCTTGTCCGCCCCTCTTTGCCCTTGTCCGCCCCTCTTTGCCCTTGTCCGCCCCTCTTTGCCCTTGTCCGCCCCTCTTTGCCCTTGTCCGCCCCTCTTTGCCCTTGTCCGCCCCTCTTTGCCCTTGTCCGCCCCTCTTTGCCCTTGTCCGCCCCTCTTTGCCCTTGTCCGCCCCTCTTTGCCCTTGTCCGCCCCTCTTTGCCCTTGTCCGCCCCTCTTTGCCCTTGTCCGCCCCTCTTTGCCCTTGTCCGCCCCTCTTTGCCCTTGTCCGCCCCTCTTTGCCCTTGTCCGCCCCTCTTTGCCCTTGTCCGCCCCTCTTTGCCCTTGTCCGCCCCTCTTTGCCCTTGTCCGCCCCTCTTTGCCCTTGTCCGCCCCTCTTTGCCCTTGTCCGCCCCTCTTTGCCCTTGTCCGCCCCTCTTTGCCCTTGTCCGCCCCTCTTTGCCCTTGTCCGCCCCTCTTTGCCCTTGTCCGCCCCTCTTTGCCCTTGTCCGCCCCTCTTTGCCCTTGTCCGCCCCTCTTTGCCCTTGTCCGCCCCTCTTTGCCCTTGTCCGCCCCTCTTTGCCCTTGTCCGCCCCTCTTTGCCCTTGTCCGCCCCTCTTTGCCCTTGTCCGCCCCTCTTTGCCCTTGTCCGCCCCTCTTTGCCCTTGTCCGCCCCTCTTTGCCCTTGTCCGCCCCTCTTTGCCCTTGTCCGCCCCTCTTTGCCCTTGTCCGCCCCTCTTTGCCCTTGTCCGCCCCTCTTTGCCCTTGTCCGCCCCTCTTTGCCCTTGTCCGCCCCTCTTTGCCCTTGTCCGCCCCTCTTTGCCCTTGTCCGCCCCTCTTTGCCCTTGTCCGCCCCTCTTTGCCCTTGTCCGCCCCTCTTTGCCCTTGTCCGCCCCTCTTTGCCCTTGTCCGCCCCTCTTTGCCCTTGTCCGCCCCTCTTTGCCCTTGTCCGCCCCTCTTTGCCCTTGTCCGCCCCTCTTTGCCCTTGTCCGCCCCTCTTTGCCCTTGTCCGCCCCTCTTTGCCCTTGTCCGCCCCTCTTTGCCCTTGTCCGCCCCTCTTTGCCCTTGTCCGCCCCTCTTTGCCCTTGTCCGCCCCTCTTTGCCCTTGTCCGCCCCTCTTTGCCCTTGTCCGCCCCTCTTTGCCCTTGTCCGCCCCTCTTTGCCCTTGTCCGCCCCTCTTTGCCCTTGTCCGCCCCTCTTTGCCCTTGTCCGCCCCTCTTTGCCCTTGTCCGCCCCTCTTTGCCCTTGTCCGCCCCTCTTTGCCCTTGTCCGCCCCTCTTTGCCCTTGTCCGCCCCTCTTTGCCCTTGTCCGCCCCTCTTTGCCCTTGTCCGCCCCTCTTTGCCCTTGTCCGCCCCTCTTTGCCCTTGTCCGCCCCTCTTTGCCCTTGTCCGCCCCTCTTTGCCCTTGTCCGCCCCTCTTTGCCCTTGTCCGCCCCTCTTTGCCCTTGTCCGCCCCTCTTTGCCCTTGTCCGCCCCTCTTTGCCCTTGTCCGCCCCTCTTTGCCCTTGTCCGCCCCTCTTTGCCCTTGTCCGCCCCTCTTTGCCCTTGTCCGCCCCTCTTTGCCCTTGTCCGCCCCTCTTTGCCCTTGTCCGCCCCTCTTTGCCCTTGTCCGCCCCTCTTTGCCCTTGTCCGCCCCTCTTTGCCCTTGTCCGCCCCTCTTTGCCCTTGTCCGCCCCTCTTTGCCCTTGTCCGCCCCTCTTTGCCCTTGTCCGCCCCTCTTTGCCCTTGTCCGCCCCTCTTTGCCCTTGTCCGCCCCTCTTTGCCCTTGTCCGCCCCTCTTTGCCCTTGTCCGCCCCTCTTTGCCCTTGTCCGCCCCTCTTTGCCCTTGTCCGCCCCTCTTTGCCCTTGTCCGCCCCTCTTTGCCCTTGTCCGCCCCTCTTTGCCCTTGTCCGCCCCTCTTTGCCCTTGTCCGCCCCTCTTTGCCCTTGTCCGCCCCTCTTTGCCCTTGTCCGCCCCTCTTTGCCCTTGTCCGCCCCTCTTTGCCCTTGTCCGCCCCTCTTTGCCCTTGTCCGCCCCTCTTTGCCCTTGTCCGCCCCTCTTTGCCCTTGTCCGCCCCTCTTTGCCCTTGTCCGCCCCTCTTTGCCCTTGTCCGCCCCTCTTTGCCCTTGTCCGCCCCTCTTTGCCCTTGTCCCGTACCTCTTGCCCTTGTCCGCCCCTCTTTGCCCTTGTCCGCCCCTCTTTGCCCTTGTCCGCCCCTCTTTGCCCTTGTCCGCCCCTCTTTGCCCTTGTCCGCCCCTCTTTGCCCTTGTCCGCCCCTCTTTGCCCTTGTCCGCCCCTCTTTGCCCTTGTCCGCCCCTCTTTGCCCTTGTCCGCCCCTCTTTGCCCTTGTCCGCCCCTCTTTGCCCTTGTCCGCCCCTCTTTGCCCTTGTCCGCCCCTCTTTGCCCTTGTCCGCCCCTCTTTGCCCTTGTCCGCCCCTCTTTGCCCTTGTCCGCCCCTCTTTGCCCTTGTCCGCCCCTCTTTGCCCTTGTCCGCCCCTCTTTGCCCTTGTCCGCCCCTCTTTGCCCTTGTCCGCCCCTCTTTGCCCTTGTCCGCCCCTCTTTGCCCTTGTCCGCCCCTCTTTGCCCTTGTCCGCCCCTCTTTGCCCTTGTCCGCCCCTCTTTGCCCTTGTCCGCCCCTCTTTGCCCTTGTCCCGTATTCTTCGCCCTTGTCCGCCCCTCTTTGCCCTTGTCCGCCCCTCTTTGCCCTTGTCCGCCCCTCTTTGCCCTTGTCCGCCCCTCTTTGCCCTTGTCCGCCCCTCTTTGCCCTTGTCCGCCCCTCTTTGCCCTTGTCCGCCCCTCTTTGCCCTTGTCGCCCCTCTTGCCCTTGTCCGCCCCTCTTTGCCCTTGTCCGCCCCTCTTTGCCCTTGTCCGCCCCTCTTTGCCCTTGTCCGCCCCTCTTTGCCCTTGTCCGCCCCTCTTTGCCCTTGTCCGCCCCTCTTTGCCCTTGTCCGCCCCTCTTTGCCCTTGTCCGCCCCTCTTTGCCCTTGTCCGCCCCTCTTTGCCCTTGTCCGCCCCTCTTTGCCCTTGTCCGCCCCTCTTTGCCCTTGTCCGCCCCTCTTTGCCCTTGTCCGCCCCTCTTTGCCCTTGTCCGCCCCTCTTTGCCCTTGTCCGCCCCTCTTTGCCCTTGTCCGCCCCTCTTTGCCCTTGTCGCCCCTTCTCGCCCTTGTCCGCCCCTCTTTGCCCTTGTCCGCCCCTCTTTGCCCTTGTCCGCCCCTCTTTGCCCTTGTCCGCCCCTCTTTGCCCTTGTCCGCCCCTCTTTGCCCTTGTCCGCCCCTCTTTGCCCTTGTCCGCCCCTCTTTGCCCTTGTCCGCCCCTCTTTGCCCTTGTCCGCCCCTCTTTGCCCTTGTCCGCCCCTCTTTGCCCTTGTCCGCCCCTCTTTGCCCTTGTCCGCCCCTCTTTGCCCTTGTCCGCCCCTCTTTGCCCTTGTCCGCCCCTCTTTGCCCTTGTCCGCCCCTCTTTGCCCTTGTCCGCCCCTCTTTGCCCTTGTCCGCCCCTCTTTGCCCTTGTCCGCCCCTCTTTGCCCTTGTCCGCCCCTCTTTGCCCTTGTCCGCCCCTCTTTGCCCTTGTCCGCCCCTCTTTGCCCTTGTCCGCCCCTCTTTGCCCTTGTCCGCCCCTCTTTGCCCTTGTCCGCCCCTCTTTGCCCTTGTCCGCCCCTCTTTGCCCTTGTCCGCCCCTCTTTGCCCTTGTCCGCCCCTCTTTGCCCTTGTCCGCCCCTCTTTGCCCTTGTCCGCCCCTCTTTGCCCTTGTCCGCCCCTCTTTGCCCTTGTCCGCCCCTCTTTGCCCTTGTCCGCCCCTCTTTGCCCTTGTCCGCCCCTCTTTGCCCTTGTCCGCCCCTCTTTGCCCTTGTCCGCCCCTCTTTGCCCTTGTCCGCCCCTCTTTGCCCTTGTCCGCCCCTCTTTGCCCTTGTCCGCCCCTCTTTGCCCTTGTCCGCCCCTCTTTGCCCTTGTCCGCCCCTCTTTGCCCTTGTCCGCCCCTCTTTGCCCTTGTCCGCCCCTCTTTGCCCTTGTCCGCCCCTCTTTGCCCTTGTCCGCCCCTCTTTGCCCTTGTCCGCCCCTCTTTGCCCTTGTCCGCCCCTCTTTGCCCTTGTCCGCCCCTCTTTGCCCTTGTCCGCCCCTCTTTGCCCTTGTCCGCCCCTCTTTGCCCTTGTCCCCCTATTCTCCGCCCTTGTCCGCCCCTCTTTGCCCTTGTCCGCCCCTCTTTGCCCTTGTCCGCCCCTCTTCTGCCCTTGTCCGCCCCTCTTTGCCCTTGTCCGCCCCTCTTTGCCCTTGTCCGCCCCTCTTTGCCCTTGTCCGCCCCTCTTTGCCCTTGTCCGCCCCTCTTTGCCCTTGTCCGCCCCTCTTTGCCCTTGTCCGCCCCCTCTTTGCCCTTGTCCGCCCCTCTTTGCCCTTGTCCGCCCCTCTTTGCCCTTGTCCGCCCCTCTTTGCCCTTGTCCGCCCCTCTTTGCCCTTGTCCGCCCCTCTTTGCCCTTGTCCGCCCCTCTTTGCCCTTGTCCCCCTCTTTGCCCTTGTCCGCCCCTCTTTGCCCTTGTCCGCCCCTCTTTGCCCTTGTCCGCCCCTCTTTGCCCTTGTCCGCCCCTCTTTGCCCTTGTCCGCCCCTCTTTGCCCTTGTCCGCCCCTCTTTGCCCTTGTCCGCCCCTCTTTGCCCTTGTCCGCCCCTCTTTGCCCTTGTCCGCCCCTCTTTGCCCTTGTCCGCCCCTCTTTGCCCTTGTCCGCCCCTCTTTGCCCTTGTCCGCCCCTCTTTGCCCTTGTCCGCCCCTCTTTGCCCTTGTCCGCCCCTCTTTGCCCTTGTCCGCCCCTCTTTGCCCTTGTCCGCCCCTCTTTGCCCTTGTCCGCCCCTCTTTGCCCTTGTCCGCATTTTCCGCCCTTGTCCGCCCCTCTTTGCCCTTGTCCCGCATTTTCCGCCCTTGTCCGCCCCTCTTTGCCCTTGTCCCGCACTTTCGCCCTTGTCCGCCCCTCTTTGCCCTTGTCCCGCATTTTCCGCCCTTGTCCGCCCCTCTTTGCCCTTGTCCCGCATTTTCCGCCCTTGTCCGCCCCTCTTTCCGCCCTTGTCCGCCCCTCTTTGCCCTTGTCCGCCCCTCTTTGCCCTTGTCCGCCCCTCTTTGCCCTTGTCCGCCCCTCTTTGCCCTTGTCCGCCCCTCTTTGCCCTTGTCCGCCCCTCTTTGCCCTTGTCCGCCCCTCTTTGCACTTGTCCGCCCCTCTTTGCCCTTGTCCGCCCCTCTTTGCCCTTGTCCGCCCCTCTTTGCCCTTGTCCCGCATTTTCCGCCCTTGTCCGCCCCTCTTTGCCCTTGTCCGCCCCTCTTTGCCCTTGTCCGCCCCTCTTTGCCCTTGTCCGCCCCTCTTTGCCCTTGTCCGCCCCTCTTTGCCCTTGTCCGCCCCTCTTTGCCCTTGTCCGCCCCTCTTTGCCCTTGTCCGCCCCTCTTTGCCCTTGTCCGCCCCTCTTTGCCCTTGTCCCGCATTTTCCGCCCTTGTCCGCCCCTCTTTGCCCTTGTCCCGCATTTTCCGCCCTTGTCCGCCCCTCTTTGCCCTTGTCCCGCACTTTCCGCCCTTGTCCACCCCTCTTTGCCCTTGTCCCGCACTTTCCGCCCTTGTCCGCCCCTCTTTGCCCTTGTCCCGCATTTTCCGCCCTTGTCCGCCCCTCTTTGCCCTTGTCCGCCCCTCTTTGCCCTTGTCCGCCCCTCTTTGCCCTTGTCCGCCCCTCTTTGCCCTTGTCCGCCCCTCTTTGCCCTTGTCCGCCCCTCTTTGCCCTTGTCCGCCCCTCTTTGCCCTTGTCCGCCCCTCTTTGCCCTTGTCCGCCCCTCTTTGCCCTTGTCCGCCCCTCTTTGCCCTTGTCCGCCCCTCTTTGCCCTTGTCCGCCCCTCTTTGCCCTTGTCCGCCCCTCTTTGCCCTTGTCCCGCATTTTCCGCCCTTGTCCGCCCCTCTTTGCCCTTGTCCCGCATTTTCCGCCCTTGTCCGCCCCTCTTTGCCCTTGTCCCGCATTTTCCGCCCTTGTCCCGCATTTTCCGCCCTTGTCCGCCCCTCTTTGCCCTTGTCCGCCCCTCTTTGCCCTTGTCCGCCCCTCTTTGCCCTTGTCCGCCCCTCTTTGCCCTTGTCCGCCCCTCTTTGCCCTTGTCCGCCCCTCTTTGCCCTTGTCCGCCCCTCTTTGCCCTTGTCCGCCCCTCTTTGCCCTTGTCCGCCCCTCTTTGCCCTTGTCCGCCCCTCTTTGCCCTTGTCCGCCCCTCTTTGCCCTTGTCCGCCCCTCTTTGCCCTTGTCCGCCCCTCTTTGCCCTTGTCCGCCCCTCTTTGCCCTTGTCCGCCCCTCTTTGCCCTTGTCCGCCCCTCTTTGCCCTTGTCCGCCCCTCTTTGCCCTTGTCCGCCCCTCTTTGCCCTTGTCCGCCCCTCTTTGCCCTTGTCCGCCCCTCTTTGCCCTTGTCCGCCCCTCTTTGCCCTTGTCCGCCCCTCTTTGCCCTTGTCCGCCCCTCTTTGCCCTTGTCCGCCCCTCTTTGCCCTTGTCCGCCCCTCTTTGCCCTTGTCCGCCCCTCTTTGCCCTTGTCCGCCCCTCTTTGCCCTTGTCCGCCCCTCTTTGCCCTTGTCCGCCCCTCTTTGCCCTTGTCCGCCCCTCTTTGCCCTTGTCCGCCCCTCTTTGCCCTTGTCCGCCCCTCTTTGCCCTTGTCCGCCCCTCTTTGCCCTTGTCCGCCCCTCTTTGCCCTTGTCCGCCCCTCTTTGCCCTTGTCCGCCCCTCTTTGCCCTTGTCCGCCCCTCTTTGCCCTTGTCCCGCATTTTCCGCCCTTGTCCGCCCCTCTTTGCCCTTGTCCCGCATTTTCCGCCCTTGTCCGCCCCTCTTTGCCCTTGTCCCGCATTTTCCGCCCTTGTCCGCCCCTCTTTGCCCTTGTCCGCCCCTCTTTGCCCTTGTCCGCCCCTCTTTGCCCTTGTCCGCCCCTCTTTGCCCTTGTCCGCCCCTCTTTGCCCTTGTCCGCCCCTCTTTGCCCTTGTCCGCCCCTCTTTGCCCTTGTCCGCCCCTCTTTGCCCTTGTCCGCCCCTCTTTGCCCTTGTCCGCCCCTCTTTGCCCTTGTCCGCCCCTCTTTGCCCTTGTCCGCCCCTCTTTGCCCTTGTCCGCCCCTCTTTGCCCTTGTCCGCCCCTCTTTGCCCTTGTCCGCCCCTCTTTGCCCTTGTCCGCCCCTCTTTGCCCTTGTCCGCCCCTCTTTGCCCTTGTCCCGCATTTTCCGCCCTTGTCCGCCCCTCTTTGCCCTTGTCCCGCATTTTCCGCCCTTGTCCGCCCCTCTTTGCCCTTGTCCCGCATTTTCCGCCCTTGTCCGCCCCTCTTTGCCCTTGTCCGCCCCTCTTTGCCCTTGTCCGCCCCTCTTTGCCCTTGTCCGCCCCTCTTTGCCCTTGTCCGCCCCTCTTTGCCCTTGTCCGCCCCTCTTTGCCCTTGTCCGCCCCTCTTTGCCCTTGTCCGCCCCTCTTTGCCCTTGTCCGCCCCTCTTTGCCCTTGTCCGCCCCTCTTTGCCCTTGTCCGCCCCTCTTTGCCCTTGTCCGCCCCTCTTTGCCCTTGTCCGCCCCTCTTTGCCCTTGTCCGCCCCTCTTTGCCCTTGTCCGCCCCTCTTTGCCCTTGTCCGCCCCTCTTTGCCCTTGTCCGCCCCTCTTTGCCCTTGTCCGCCCCTCTTTGCCCTGGTCCCGTGTTCTCCATAGTTGACCGCACCTTTTTGCCCTTGTCCGCCCCTCTTTGCCCTTGTCCCGCCTTTTCCGCCCTTGTCCGCCCCTCTTTGCCCTTGTCCCGCCTTTTCCGCCCTTGTCCGCCCCTCTTTGCCCTTGTCCCGCATTTTCCGCCCTTGTCCGCCCCTCTTTGCCCTTGTCCGCCCCTCTTTGCCCTTGTCCGCCCCTCTTTGCCCTTGTCCGCCCCTCTTTGCCCTTGTCCGCCCCTCTTTGCCCTTGTCCGCCCCTCTTTATCCTTGTCCGCCCCTCTTTGTCCTTGTCCGCCCCTCTTTCCCTTGTCTTTATTCTCCGCACTTGTCCGCCCCTCTTTGCCCTTGTCGGCCCCTCTTTGCACTTGTCCAGTATTCTCCGCACTTGTCCGCACCTCTTTGCCCTTGTCCACGCTTCTTTGCCATTGTCCGCCCCTCTTTTCCCTTGTCTCGTATTCTCCGCACTTGTCCGCCCCTCTTTGCCCTTGTCCGCCCCTCTTTGCCCTTGTCCGCCCCTCTTTGCCCTTGTCCGCCCCTCTTTGCCCTTGTCCGCCCCTCTTTGCCCTTGTCCGCCCCTCTTTGCCCTTGTCCGCCCCTCTTTGCCCTTGTCCGCCCCTCTTTGCCCTTGTCCGCCCCTCTTTGCCCTTGTCCGCCCCTCTTTGCCCTTGTCCGCCCCTCTTTGCCCTTGTCCGCCCCTCTTTGCCCTTGTCCGCCCCTCTTTGCCCTTGTCCGCCCCTCTTTGCCCTTGTCCGCCCCTCTTTGCCCTTGTCCGCCCCTCTTTGCCCTTGTCCGCCCCTCTTTGCCCTTGTCCCTTATTCTCCGCACTTGTCCGCCACTCTTTGCCCTTGTTTCCCCCTCTTTTCCCTTGTCCGCTCCTCTTTGCCCTTGTCCCGTATTCTCCGCTATTGTCCGCACCTCTTTTCCCTTGTCCGCCCCTCCTTGCTCTTTTCTGCCCCTCTTTGCCTTTGTCCGCCCCTCTTTGCCCTTGTCCGCCCCTCTTTGCCCTTGTCCGCCCCTCTTTGCCCTTGTCCGCCCCTCTTTGCCCTTGTCCGCCCCTCTTTGCCCTTGTCCGCCCCTCTTTGCCCTTGTCCGCCCCTCTTTGCCCTTGTCCGCCCCTCTTTGCCCTTGTCCGCCCCTCTTTGCCCTTGTCCGCCCCTCTTTGCCCTTGTCCGCCCCTCTTTGCCCTTGTCCGCCCCTCTTTGCCCTTGTCCGCCCCTCTTTGCCCTTGTCCGCCCCTCTTTGCCCTTGTCCGCCCCTCTTTGCCCTTGTCCGCCCCTCTTTGCCCTTGTCCGCCCCTCTTTGCCCTTGTCCGCCCTCTTTGCCCTTGTCCCGTATTCTCCGCCCTTTTCCGCCCCTCTTTGCACTTGTCCCGTATTCTCCGTACTTGTTCGCTCCTCTTTGCTCTTGTCCCGTATTCTCCGATCTTGTCCGACCCTCTTTGCCCTTGTGCTCCCCTATTTGCCCTTGTCCGACCCCCTTTGCCCTTGTCCGACCCCCTTTGCCCTTGTCCGACCCCCTTTGCCCTTGTCCGCACCTCTTTACACTTGTCCAGTATTCTCCGCACTTCTCTGCCCCTCTTTGCCCTTGTCCGCCCATCTTTGCCCTTGTCCGCCCCTCTTTGCCCTTGTCCGCCCCTCTTTGCCCTTGTCCGCCCATCTTTGTCCTTGTCCACCCCTCTTTGAACTTGGCCGCCCCTCTTGCTCTTGTCCCTTTTTCTCCGCACTTGTCCACACCTCTTTGCCCTTCTACGACCCTCTTTGCCCTTGTCCGCCCCTCTTTGCCCTTGTCCACTCCTCTTTCCTCTTGTCGGCCCCTCTTTGCCCTTGTCCGCCCCTCTTTGCCCTTGTCCGCCCCTCTTTGCCCTTGTCCGCCCCTCTTTTCCTTGTCCGGCCCTCTTTGCCCTTGTCTGTACTTCTTTGCCCTTGTCCCGTATTCTCTGCATTTCTCCGCCCCTCTTTGCCGTTGTCCACACCTCTTTGCCCTTGTCCCGTATTCTCCGCACTTGTCCGCCCCTCTTTGCACTTGTTCGCCCCTCTTTGCCCTTGTGCGCACTTCTTTGCCCTTGTGTTCCCCTCTTTGCCTTTGTCCGCCCCTCTTTTCCCTTGTCCGCCCCTCTTTGCCCTTGTCCCCCATTTTCCGCACTTGTCCGCCCCTCTTTGCCCTTGTCCCCCATTTTCCGCACTTGTCCGCCCCTCTTTGCCCTTGTCCCGTATTCTCCGCACTTCTACGCCCCTCTTTGCTCTTGTCCCGTATTCTGCGAACTTCTCCGTCCCTCTTTGTCCTTGTCCACCCCTCTTTGCCCTTGTCCACCCCTCTTTGCCCTTGTCCACCCCTCTTTGCCGTTGTCCACCCCTCTTTGCCCTTTTCCGTCCCTCTTTGCCCTTGTCCCGTATTCTCCGCAGTTTACCGCACCTCTTTGGCCTTTTCCGCCCCTCTTTGCCATTGTCCGCCCCTCTTTGCCCTTGTCCCGTACTCTCCGCACTTGTCCGCCCCTCTTTGCCCTTGTCCGAAACTCTTTGCCCTTGTCCCGTATTCTCCTCCCTTGTCCGCCCCTCTTTGCCCTTGTCCGCCCCTCTTTGCCCTTGTCCGCCCCTCTTTGCCCTTGTCCGCCCCTCTTTGCCCTTGTCCGCCCCTCTTTGCCCTTGTCCGCACCTCTTTGCCCTTGTCCGCACCTCTTTGTACTTGTCCCGTATTCTCCGCAATTCTCCACCCCTCTTTGCACTTGTCCGCCCCTCTTTCCCCTTGTCCCGTATTCTCCGCACTTGTCCGCCCCTCTTTGCCCTTGTCCCCCATTTTCCGCACTTGTCCGCCCCTCTTTGCCCTTGTCCCGCATTTTCCGCACTTGTCCGCCCCTCTTTGCCCTTGTCCCCCATTTTCCGCACTTGTCCGCCCCTCTTTGCCCTTGTCCCCCATTTTCCGCACTTGTCCGCCCCTCTTTGCCCTTGTCCCCATTTTCCGCACTTGTCCGCCCCTCTTTGCCTTTGTCCCGTATTCTCCGCACTTGTCCGCCCCTCTTTGCCTTTGTCCCGTATTCTCCGCACTTGTCCGCCCCCCTTTGTCCTTGTCCACCCCTCTTTGCCCTTGTCCACCCCTCTTTGCCCTTTTCCGTCCCTCTTTGCCCTTGTCCCGTATTCTCCGCAGTTGACCGCACCTCTTTGGCCTTTTCCGCCCCTCTTTGCCATTGTCCGCCCCTCTTTGCCCTTGTCCCGTATTCTCCGCACTTGTCCGCCCCTCTTTGCCCTTGTCCCCATTTTCCGCACTTGTCCGCCCCTCTTTGCCCTTGTCCCCCATTTTCCGCACTTGTCCGCCCCTCTTTGCCCTTGTCCCCCATTTTCCGCACTTGTCCGCCCCTCTTTGCCCTTGTCCCCATTTTCCGCACTTGTCCGCCCCTCTTTGCCTTTGTCCCGTATTCTCCGCACTTGTCCGCCCCTCTTTGCCTTTGTCCCGTATTCTCCTCCCTTGTCCGCCCCTCTTTGCCCTTGTCCGCCCCTCTTTGCCCTTGTCCGCCCCTCTTTGCCCTTGTCCGCCCCTCTTTGCCCTTGTCCGCCCCTCTTTGCCCTTGTCCGCCCCTCTTTGCCCTTGTCCGCCCCTCTTTGCCCTTGTCCGCACCTCTTTGTACTTGTCCCGTATTCTCCGCAATTCTCCACCCCTCTTTGCCCTTGTCCGCCCCTCTTTCCCCTTGTCCCGTATTCTCCGCACTTGTCCGCCCCTCTTTGCCCTTGTCCGCCCCTCTTTATCTTTGTCAGACCCTCTTTGCAGTTGTCCTGTGTTCTCCGCAATTGTCTGCCCCTCTTTGCCCTTGTCCGCCCCTCTTTGCCCTTGTCCGCCCCTCTTTGCCCTTGTCCGCCCCTCTTTGCCCTTGTCCGCCCCTCTTTGCCCTTGTCCGCCCCTCTTTGCCCTTGTCCGCCCCTCTTTGCCCTTGTCCCGTATCCTTCGTACTTGTTCAACCCTCTTTTATCTTGTCCGCCGCTCCATGCCCTTTTCTGCCCCTCTTTGCCTTTGTCCGCCCCTCTTTGCCCTTCTTCGCCCCTCTTTGCCCTTGTCCGCCCCTCTTTGCGCTTTTAAGCCCCTCTTTGCCCTTGTCCCGTATTCTCCGCACTTCTCCGCCCCTCTTTGCTCTTGTCCCGTATTCTCCGAACTTCTCCATCCCTCTTTGCAATTGTGCAACACTCTTTGCCCTTGTCCACCCCTCTTTTCCCTTCTCCGTCCCTCTTTACCCTTGTCCCGTATTCTCCGCACTTGCCCGCACCTCTTTGCCCTTTTCCGTCCCTCTTTGCAATTGTCCGCCCCTCTTTGCCCTTGTCCCGTATTCTCCGCGCTTGTCCGCCCCTCTTTGCCCTTGTCCGAAACTCTTTGCCCTTGTCCCGTATTCTCCTCCCTTGTCCGCCCCTCTTTGCCCTTGTCCGTCCCTCTTCGCCCTTGTCCGCCCCTCTTTGCACTTTTCTGCCCCTCTTTGCCTTTAGCCCGTATTCTCTGCACTTGTCCGCCCCTCTTTCCCCTTGTCCCGTATTCTCCGCACTTGTCCGCCCCTCTTAGGCCTTGTCTGCCCCTCTTTATCTTTTTCAGCCCCTCTTTGAACTTGTCCTGTATTCTACGCACTTTTCCGCCCCTCTTTGCCCTTGTCCGCCCCTCTTTGCCCTTGTCCGCCCCTCTTTGCCCTTGTCCGCCCCTCTTTGCCCTTGTCCGCCCCTCTTTGCCCTTGTCCGCCCCTCTTTGCCCTTGTCCGCCCCTCTTTGCCCTTGTCCGCCCCTCTTTGCCCTTGTCCGCCCCTCTTTGCCCTTGTCCGCCCCTCTTTGCCCTTGTCCGCCCCTCTTTGCCCTTGTCCGCCCCTCTTTGCCCTTGTCCGCCCCTCTTTGCCCTTGTCCGCCCCTCTTTGCCCTTGTCCGCCCCTCTTTGCCCTTGTCCGCCCCTCTTTGCCCTTGTCCGCCCCTCTTTGCCCTTGTCCGCCCCTCTTTGCCCTTGTCCGCCCCTCTTTGCCCTTGTCCGATCGTCTTTGCCCTTGTCCCGTATTCTCCGCACTTCTCCGCCCCTCTTTACCCTTGTCCGCCTCTCTTTGCCCTTGTCCACACCTCATTGATATTTGCGCCCCTCTTTGCCCTTGTCTGCCCCTCTTTGCCCCTGTACGCCCCTCTTTCCCCTTGTCTGCCCCTCTTTGCATTTGTCCCGTATTCTCCGCCTTATCCGCTTCTATTTGCACTTGTCTGCCCCTCCTTGCAATTGTCCGACCCTCTTTGCCCTTGTCCACCTCTCTTTGCCCTTGTCCGCCCCTCTTTGTCCTTGTCGCGTATTCTCTGCCCTGGTCTGCCCCTCTTTGCCTTTGTGCCGTATTCGCCGCCCTTGTCCGCTCCTCTTTGCTGTTGTCCCGTATTCTCCGATCTTGTCCGACCCTCTTTGCCCTTGTTCCATATTCTCCGACATTGTCCGCCCCTGTTTGCCCTTGTCCGCCTCTGTTTGCCCTTGTCCGCCCCTGTTTGCCCTTGTCCGCCCCTGTTTGCCCTTGTCCGCCCCTGTTTGCCCTTGTCCGCCCCTGTTTGCCCTTGTCCGCCCCTGTTTGCCCTTGTCCGCCCCTGTTTGCCCTTGTGCGCACCTCTTCGCCCATGTCTGCCCTTCTTTGCCTTTGTCCGCCCCTCTTTGCCCTTGTCTGACCCTCTTTGCCCTTGTCCGTACTTCTTTGGCCTTGTCCCGTATTCTCTGCATTTCTCCGCCCCTCTTTGTCCTTGTTCGCCCCTCTTTGCCCTTGTGCGCACTTCTTTGCCCTTGTGTTCCCCTCTTTGCCTTTGTCCGCCCCTCTTTTCCCTTGTCCGCTCCTCTTTGGCCTTGTCCCCTATTCTCCGCACTTGTCCGCCTCATCTTTCCCCTTGTCCGCCCCATCTTTCCCATTGTCCGCCTCTCTTTGCACTTGTCCGCATCTCTTTGAATTTGTCCGCCCCTCTTTGCACTTGCCCCTAATTCTCCGCACTTGTCCGCCCCTATTTGCCCTTGTCCGCACCTCTTTGCCCTTTTCTGCCCCTGTTTCCCATAGTCCGACACTCTTTGCCCTTGTCCGCCCCTCTTTGCCCTTGTCCCTTATTCTCTGCACTTGTCCGACCCTCTTTGTTTTTGTCCGCCCCTCTTTGACTTTGTTCGCTCCTCTTTCCCTTGTCCCGTATTCTCCGCACTTCTCCGCCCCTCTTTGCCCTTGTCCGCTCCTCTTTACCCTTGTCCGCCCCTCTTTACCCTTGTCCGCCCCTCTTTGCCCTTGGCCGCCCCTCTTTGCCCTTTTCCCCCATTCTCCGCACCTGTCTGCCCCTCTTTGAACCTGTGTGCCTTCTTTGCCCTTGTCCCATATTTTCCGCACTTTTCCACCCCTCTTTGCCCTTCTCCGACCCTCTTTGCGCTTGTCCGAACTCTTTGCCCTTGTTTGCCCCTCTTTGCACTTGTCCGCCCCTCTTTGCCCTTGCCCCGTATTCTTTGCCCTTGTACGCCCCTCTTTGCACTTGCCCCGTATTCTCCGCAATTGTCCAACCCTCTTTGCCCTTGTCCGATCGTCTTTGCAATTGTTCGCCCGTCATTGCCCTTGTCCGTCCCTCTTTGCCCTTGTCCCGTATTCTCCGCACTTCTCCGCCCCTCTTTAGCCTTGTCCGCCTCTCTTTGCCGTTGTCCACACCTCGTTGATATTTGCGCCCCTCTTTGCCCTTTTCTGCCCCTCTTTGCCCCTGTACGCCCCTCTTTGCCCTTGTCTGCCCCTCTTTGCATTTGTCCCGTATTCTCCGCCTTATCCGCATCTATTTGCACTTGTCTGCCCCTCTTTGCAATTGTCCGCCCCTCTTTGTCTTTGTCCGCACCTCTTTGCACTTGTCCGAACCTCTTTGCCCTTGTCCACCCCTCTTTGCCCTTGTCCACCCCTCTTTGCCCTTGTCCACCCCTCTTTGCCCTTGTCCACCCCTCTTTGCCCTTGTCCACCCCTCTTTGCCCTTGTCCACCCCTCTTTGCCCTTGTCCACCCCTCTTTGCCCTTGTCCACCCCTCTTTGCCCTTGTCCACCCCTCTTTGCCCTTGTCCACCCCTCTTTGCCCTTGTCCACCCCTCTTTGCCCTTGTCCCATATTATCCTCCCTTTTCCGCCCCTCTTTGCCCTTGTCCCGTATTCTCCGCACTTGTCCGACCGTCTTTGCTCTTGTCCCTTATTCTCCACCCTTGTCTGCCCCTCTTTGCCTTTGTCCCGTATTCTCCGCCCTTGTCCGCCCCTCTTTGCTGTTGTCCCGTATTCTCCAATCTTGTCCGAACCTCTTTGCCCTTGTTCCGTATTCTCCGACATTGTGCGCCCCTCTTTGCCCTTGTGCGCCCCTCTTTGCCCTTGTGCGCCCCTCTTTGCCCTTGTCCGCCCCTCTTTGCCCTTGTCCGCCCCTCTTTGCCCTTGTCTGACCCTCTTTGAACTTGTCCAGTATTCTCCGCACTTCTCTGCCCCTCTTTGCCCTTGTCCGCCCCTCTTTGCACTTGTCCTTTATTCTCCGCACTTGTCCACACCTCTTTGCTCTTCTACGCCCCTCTTTGCCCTTGTCCGCCCCTCTTTACCCCTTTCCGCCCCCTTTGCACTTGTTCGCCCTTCTTTGCTCATGACTGCCCATTTTTGCCCTTGTCCGTGCCTGTTTGCCCTTGTCCCGTATTCTCCGCCTTTGTCCGCACCTCTTTGCACTTGTCCCATATTCTCCACCCTTTTACGCCCCTCTTTTCCCTTGTCCCGTATTCTCTGCCCTTGTCCGCCCCTCTTTGCCCTTGTCCCGTATTCTTCACTTATCCGCCCCTCTCTGCACTTGTCCGCCCCTCTTTGCCCTTGTCCGCCCCTCTTTTTACTTGTCCCGTATTCTCAGCACTTCTCAGTCACTCTTTGCACTTGTCCGACCGTCCTTGCCCTTGATCGCCCCTCTTTGCCCTTGTCCACCCCTCTTTGCCCCTGTCCCGTACTCTCCGCAATACTCTGCCCCGTATTTGCCCCGTCCGCCATTTTCTGCCCTTGTCCTCCCCTCTTTGCCCTTGTCTGCCCCTCTTTGCTCTTGTCGGCCCCTCCTTGTCCTTATAAGACCCCTTTGCCCTTCCCCGCCGTCTTTGCCCTTATCCGCCCCTCTTTGCCCTTGTCCGGCCTTCTTTGCCCTTGTCCCATGTTATCCGCACTTCTCCGCACCGCTTAAACTTTTCCGCCTCTCTTTGCCCTTGTCCACCTCTCTTTGCCCTTCTCCCGTATTCTCCACAATTCTCCGCCTCTTCTTTGCCCTTGTCCACCCCTCTTTGACCTTGTCCAACTCTCTTTCCCCTTGTCCGCCCCTCTTTGCCCTTGTCCGCCCCTCTTTGCCCTTCTCCGCCCCCTTTGCCCTTGTCCGCCCCTCTTTGCCCTTGTCCGCCCCTCTTTGCCCTTGTCCGCCCCTCTTTTCTTTTGTCCGCCCCTCTTTGCCCTTGTCCGCACCTCTTTTCTTTTGTCTGCCGCTCTTTGCCCTTGTCCGCACCTCTTTCCACTTGTCCCGGAGTCTCCACTCTTTTCCTCCCGTATTTGCCCTTGTACGTCCCTCTTTGCCCTTGTACGTCCCTCTTTGCCCTTGTCCCGTATTCTCCGCCCCTCTTTGCTCTTGTCCGCCCCTCTTTGCCCTTGTCATCTCCTCTTTGCCCTTGGCTGCCCCTCTATGCCCTTGTCCACCCCTCTTTGCACGTCTCCGCCCCTCTTTGCCCCTGTCCGCCACTCTTTGCACTTCTCTGACCCTGTTTGCCATTGTCTGATCCTCTTTGCCCTTGTCCGCCCCTCTTTGCCCTTCTCCGCCCCCCTTTGCATTTGTTCTCCTCTCTTTGCCCTTGTCCGAACCTCTTTGCCCTTGTTTCGTATTCTCCGCACTTCTCCACTCCTACTTGCCTTTGTTCTCCCCTCTTTGCCGTTGTTCTCCCCTCTTTGCACTTGTTCGCCCATCTTTGCCGTTGTGCGCCCCTCTTTGCCCTTGTCCGCCCATCTTTTCCCTTGTCCACCCCTTTTTGCACTTCTCCGCACCTCTTTGCTCTTGTCCGCCACTCTTTGCCCTTGTCCACCCCTCTTTGCCCTTCTCCCGTATTCTCCACAATTCTCCGCCTCTTCTTTGCCCTTGTCCGCCCCTCTTTGCCCTTGTCCGCCCCTCTTTGCCCTTGTCCGCCCCTCTTTGCCCTTGTCCGCCCCCTTTGCCCTTCTCCGCCCCTCTTTGCCCTTCTCCGCCCCTCTTTGCCCTTGTCCGCCCCTCTTTGCCCTTGTCCGCCCCTCTTTGCCCTTGTCTGCCCCTCTTTGCCCTTGTCCGCCCCTCTTTGCCCTTGTCCGCCCCTCTTTGCCCTTGTCCGCCCCTCTTTGCCCTTGTCCGCCCCTCTTTGCCCTTGTCCGCCCCTCTTTGCCCTTGTCCGCCCCTCTTTTCTTTTGTCCGCCCCTCTTTGCACTTGTCCGCACCTCTTTGCACTTGTCCCGGAGTCTCCACACTTTTCCTCCCCTCTTTGCCCATGTCCGTCCATCTTTTCCCTTGTCCCGTGTTCTCCGCCCCTCTTTGCTCTTCTCCGCCCCTCTTTGCTCTTCTCCGCCCCTCTTTGCTCTTCTCCGCCCCTCTTTGCTCTTCTCCGCCCCTCTTTGCTCTTCTCCGCCCCTCTTTGCTCTTCTCCGCCCCTCTTTGCTCTTCTCCGCCCCTCTTTGCTCTTCTCCGCCCCTCTTTGCTCTTCTCCGCCCCTCTTTGCTCTTCTCCGCCCCTCTTTGCTCTTCTCCGCCCCTCTTTGCTCTTCTCCGCCCCTCTTAGCACTTGGCTGCCCCTCTATGCACTTCTCCACCCCTCTTTGCCCTTTTCCCGTGTTGTCCATCCTTCTCCGCAGCTCTTTGCACTTGTCCCGTATTCTCCGACCTTGTCAGCCCCTCTTTGCCCTTGCCCCGTATTCTCCGCCATTGTCAGCCCCTCTTTGCCCTTGTCTACCCCTCTTTGCTCTTGTCCCGTATTCTCCGCAAGTCTCCGCCCCTATTCGACTTTGTCCGAATCTCTTTGCCCTTGTCCCGTGTTCTCCGCACTTCTCTTCCCCTCTTTGCCCTTGTCCGCCCCTCTTTGCCCTTGTCCACCTCTCTTTGCCCTTGTCCGCCACTCTTTGCCCTTGTCCCTTATTCTCCGCACTTGTCCGCTCTTCTTTTATTTTGTCTGCCCCTCTTTGCCCTTGTGCGCCCCTCTTTGCCCTTGTGCGCCCCTCTTTGCACTTGCCCGCCCCTCTTTGCCCTTGTCCACCCCTCTTTGCCCTTGTCCACCCCTCTTTGCCCTTGTCCACCCCTCTTTGCACTTCTCCGCCCCTCTTTAAACTTGTCCGCCCCCATTGCCCTTGTCCGACCCTCTTTGCCCTTGTCCGCCTCTCTATGACCTTGTATGCCCCCTTTACCCTTGTTCGCCCCTCTTTGCCCTTGTTCGCCCCTCTTTGCCCTTGTTCGCCCCTCTTTGCCCTTGTTCGCCCCTCTTTGCCCTGGTTCGCCCCTCTTTGCCCTGGTTCGCCCCTCTTTGCCCTGGTTCGCCCCTCTTTGCCCTGGTTCGCCCCTCTTTGCCCTTGTTCGCCCCTCTTTGCCCTTGTTCGCCCCTCTTTGCCCTTGTTCGCCCCTCTTTGCCCTTGTTCGCCCCTCTTTGCCCTTGTTCGCCCCTCTTTGCCCTTGTTCGCCCCTCTTTGCCCTTGTCCCGTATTCTCCGCCCCTCTTTGCTCTTCTCCGCCCCTCTTTGCCCTTGTCAGCTCCTCTTTGCACTTGGCTGCCCCTCTATGCACTTGTCCACCCCTCTTTGCCCTTTTCCCGTGTTCTCCACCCTTCTCCGCAGCTCTTTGCACTTGTCACGTATTCTCCGACCTTGTCAGCCCCTCTTTGCCGTTGCCCCGTATTCTCCGCCGTTGTCAGCCCCTCTTTGCCCTTGTCTACCCCTCTTTGCTCTTGTCCCATATTCTCGAACTTCTCCGCCCCTCTTTGCCTTTGTCCGAATCTCTTTGCCCTTGTCCCGTATTCTCCGCACTTCTCCTCCCCTCTTTCCCCTTGTCCGCCCCTCTTTCCCCTTGTCCGCCTCTCTTTGCCCTTGTCCGCCCGTCTTTGCTCTTGTCCCCTATTCTCCGCACTTGTCCGCCCCTCTTTGCCCTTGTCCGCCCCTCTTTGCACTTGTCCGCCCCTCTTTGCCCTTGTCCGCCCCTCTTTGCCCTTGTCCGCCCCTCTTTGCCCTTGTCCGCCCCTCTTTGCCCTTGTCCACCCCTCTTTGCACTTCTCCGCCCACATTGCCCTTGTCCGCCCCTCTTTGCCCTTGTCCGCCCCTCTTTGCCCTTGTCCGCCCCTCTTTGCCCTTGTCCGCCCCTCTTTGCCCTTGTCCGCCCCTCTTTGCCCTTGTCCGCCCCTCTTTGCCCTTGTCCGCCCCTCTTTGCCCTTGTCCGCCCCTCTTTGCCCTTGTCCGCCCCTCTTTGCCCTTGTCCGCCCCTCTTTGCACTTCTCCGCCCCTCTTTAACCTTGTCCGCCCCCATTGCCCTTGTCCGCCCCTCTTTGCCCTTGTCCGCCTCTCTTTGCCCTTGTTCGACCCTCTTTGCCCTTGTCCGCCCCTCTATGACCTTGTCCGCCCCTCTTTGCCCTTGTACGCCCCCTTTGCCCTTGTTCGCCCGTCTTTCCCGTTGTCCGCTCCTCTTTGCCCTTGTCCGCCCCTCTTTGCCCTTGTCTGCTAATCTCCACACTTTTCCGCCCCTCTTTGCCCTTGTCCGACCTGCTTTGCCCTTGTCCGTCCGTCTTTGCACTTGTCCTCCCGTCTTTGCCCTTGTCTGCCCCTCTTTGAATTTGTCCAGCCCTCTTTGCTCTTGTCCCATATTCTCCGCACTTCTCCTTCCCTCTTTGCCCTTGTCCGCTCCTCTTTGCCCTTGTCCGCACCTCTTTGCCCTTTTCCGACCCTCTTTGCCCTTGTCCGCCCCTCTTTCCCCTTGTTCGCCCCTCCTTGCCCTTGTCTGCCCCTCTTTGCCCTTGTGCGCCCGTCTTTGCCCCTGTGCGCCCAACTTTGTACGTGTGCGCCCCTCTTTGCCCTTTTCCCGCATTCTCCTCACTTGTCCGACCGTCTTTTCCCTTGTGAGCCCCTCTTTGCCCTTGTCCCTTATTCTCCGCAATTGTTTGCCCCTCTTTGCACTTCTCTGCCCTTCTTCGTATTTGTCCGCCCTTCTTTGATCTTGTCCGCCCCTCTTTGGCCTAGTCCTGTGTTCTCCGCATTTCTCCTCCCCTCTTTGCCCTTGTCCGCCCCTCTTTGCCCTTGTCCGCCCCTCTTTGCCCTCGTCCGCCCCTCTTTGCCCTCGTCCGCCCCTCTTTGCCCTCGTCCGCCCCTCTTTGCCCTTGTCTGCCCCTCTTTGCCCTTGTCCGCCCCTCTTTGCCCTTGTCCGCCCCTCTTTGCCCTTGTCCGCCCCTCTTTGCCCTTGTCCGCCCCTCTTTGCTCTTGTCCCCTATTCTCTGCACTTCTCCGCCCCTCTTTGCACTTGTCCGCCTTACTTTGCTCTTGTCCGCCCCTCTTTGCCCTTGTCCTGTATTCTCTGCACTTGTCCGCCCCTCTTTGCCCTTGTCCACCCCTCTTTGCCCTTGTCCCGTATTCTCCGCCCTTGTCAGCCCCTCTTTGCCCTTGTCCTGTATTCTCTGCACTTGTCCGCCCCTCTTTGCCCTTGTCCCGTATTCTCCGCCCTTGTCCGCCCCTCTTTGCCCTTGTCCCGTATTCTCCGCCCTTGTCCGCCCCTCTTTACACTTGTCGCGTATTCTCTGCACTTGTCCGCCTCTCTTTGCCCTTCTCCCGTATTCTCCACATTTGTCCGCCCCTCTTTGCAGTTGTCCTGTATACTCCGCCTTTTTGCGCCCCTCTTTGCCCTTGTGCGCCCCTCTTTGCCCTTGTGCGCCCCTCTTTGCCCTTGTGCGCCCCTCTTTGCCCTTGTGCGCCCCTCTTTGCCCTTGTGCGCACATCTTTGCCCTTCTCCGCCCCCCTTTACCCTTGTCCGACCCTCTTTGCACTTACCGCCTATTCTCCACAATTGTCAACCCCTCTTTGCCCTTGTCCGCCCCTCTTTGCCCTTGTCCGCCCCTCTTTGCCCTTGTCCGCCCCTCTTTGCCCTTGTCCGCCCCTCTTTGCCCTTGTCCGCCCCTCTTTGCCCTTGTCCGCCCCTCTTTGCCCTTGTCTGCCCATCTTTGTCCTTGTCCGCCCCTCTTGCCCTTGTCCACCCCACTTTACCCTTGTCCCGTATTCTCCGCACTTGTCCATCCCTCCTTGCACTTGTCCCGTATTCTCCGCACTTCTCCGCCCCTCTCTGCCCTTGTCCGCCCCTCTTTGCCCTTGTCCCTTATTCTCCGTACTTGTCCGCCCCTCTTGGTCTTTGTCCCGTATTCACCGCACTTCTCCGCCCGTCTTGTCCCTTGTCCGCCTCTCTTTGCCCTTTTGCGCCCGTCTTTGCCTTTGTCCGCCCTTCTTTGCTCTTGTCCGCCCCTCTTTGTCCTTTTCCGGTGTTCTCCGCCCTTGTCCGCCCCTCTTTGCACTTGTCCCTTTTTCTCCGCAATTCTCCACCCCACTTTGCCCTTCTCCGCCCCTCTTTGCCGTGGTCCGCCCCTCTTTGCCCTTGTCCCGTATTTTCAACACTTGTACGCTCTTCTTTGCCCTTGTCCAACACTCTTTGCACTTGTCCACCCCTCTTTGCCCTTGCCGCGTATTCTCCGCCCTTGTCCAACCATCTTTCCACTTGCCCCGTATTCTCCGCACTTGTCCTCTCCCCTTTGCGCTTGTCCGCCACTCTTTGCCCTTGTCCGCCCCTCTTTGCCAATGTCTGCCCCTCTTTGTCCTTGTCCCGTATTCTCCACAATTGTCCGCCCCTCTTTGCCTTTGTCCGACCCTCTTTGCCCTTGTCCGCCCCTTTCGCAATTTTCCTCCCCTCTTTGCCCTTGTCCGCCCCTCTTTGGCATTGTCCCATATATTCCCATACTCTCTTTGCCAAAATCGCATTATTAGGCGAAAGTAAGTTACAATTCAGTACCCTATCCTAAAGCTTGCTGTTAGGAGGGAATCTGCAGCTTGCAGTGAAAGCGCTTCCAGAGGGGAGTCTAATGAGGGCAAACATTTGATGGTAGCAGCTTCCCTGCGGGAGATACTCTCTTTGCCATAATCGCATTATTAGGCGAAAGTAAGTTACAATTCAGTACCCTATCCTAAAGCTTGCTGTTAGGAGGGAATCTGCAGCTTGCAGTGAAAGCGCTTCCAGAGGGGAGTCTAATGAGGGCAAAGATTTGATGGTAGCAGCTTCCCTGCGGGAGATACTCTCTTTGCCAAAATCGCATTATTAGGCGAAAGTAAGTTACAGTTCAGTACCCTATCCTAAAGCTTGCTGTTAGGAGGGAATCTGCAGCTTGCAGTGAAAGCGCTTCCAGAGGGGAGTCTAATGAGGGCAAACATTTGATGGTAACAGCTTCCCTGCGGGAGATATTCTCTTTGCCAAAATCGCCTTATTAGGCAAAGTAAGTTACAATTCAGTACCTTATCATAAAGCTTGCTGTTAGGAGGGAATCTGCAGCTTGCAGTGAAAGCGCTTCCAGAGGGGAGTCTAATGAGGGCAAACATTTGATGGTAGCAGCTTCCCTGCGGGAGATATTCTCTTTGCCAAAATCGCCTTATTAGCCGCAGTTAAGATACAATTCAGAACACTATCCTAAAGCTTGCTGTTAGGAGGGAATCTGCAGCTTGCAGTGAAAGCGCTTCCAGAGGGGAGTCTAATGAGGGCAAACATTTGATGGTAGCAGCTTCCCTGCGGGAGATATTCTCATTGCCAAAATCGCCTTATTAGCCGCAGTTAAATTACAATTCAGTACCCTATCCTAAAGCTTGCTGTTAGGAGGGAATCTGCAGCTTGCAGTGAAAGCGCTTCCAGAGGGGAGTCTAATGAGGGCAAACATTTGATGGTAGCAGCTTCCCTGCGGGAGATATTCTCTTTGCCAAAATCGCCTTATTAGCAGCAGTTAAGATACAATTCAGAACACTATCCTAAAGCTTGCTGTTAGGAGGGAATCTGCAGCTTGCAGTGAAAGCGCTTCCAGAGGGGAGTCTAATGAGGGCAAACATTTGATGGTAGCATCTTCCCTGCGGGAGATATTCTCTTTGCCAAAATCGCCTTATTATTCGCAGTTAAGTTACAATTCAGAACCCTTTCCTAAAGCTTGCTGTTAGGAGGGAATCTGCAGCTTGCAGTGAAAGCGCTTCCAGAGGGGAGTCTAATGAGGGCAAACATTTGATGGTAGCAGCTTCCCTGCGGGAGATACTCTCTTTGCCAAAATCGCATTATTAGCCGCAGTTAAGTTACAATTCAGTACCTTATCCTAAAGCTTGCTGTTAGGAGGGAATCTGCAGCTTGCAGTGAAAGCGCTTCCAGAGGGGAGTCTAATGAGGGCAAATATTTGATGGTAACAGCTTCCCTGCGGGAGAAATTCTCTTTGCCAAAATCGCCTTATTAGCCGCAGTTAAGTTACAATTCAGTACCCTATCCTAAAGCTTGCTGTTAGGAGGGAATCTGCAGCTTGCAGTGAAAGCGCTTCCAGAGGGGAGTCTAATGAGGGCAAACATTTGATGGTAGCAGCTTCCCTGCGGGAGATATTCTCTTTGCCAGAATCGCTTTATTAGGCGAAAGTAAGTTACAATTCAGTACCCTATCCTAAAGCTTGCTGTTAGGAGGGAATCTGCAGCTTGCAGTGAAAGCGCTTCCAGAGGGGAGTCTAAGGAGGGCAAACATTTGATGGTAGCAGCTTCCCTGCGGGAGATACTCTCTTTGCCAAAATCGCATTATTAGGCGAAAGTAAGTTACAATTCAGTACCCTATCCTAAAGCTTGATGTTAGGAGGGAATCTGCAGCTTGCAGTGAAAGCGCTTCCAGAGGGGAGTCTAATGAGGGCAAACATTTGATGGTAGCAGCTTCCCTGCGGCAGGTACTCTCTTTGCCAAAATCGCCTTATTAGCCGCAGTTAAGTTACAATTCAGTACCCTATCCTAAAGCTTGCTGTTAGGAGGGAATCTGCAGCTTGCAGTGAAAGCGCTTCCAGAGGGGAGTCTAATGAGGGCAAACATTTGATGGTAGCAGCTTCCCTGCGGGAGATACTCTCTTTGCCAAAATCGCATTATTAGGCGAAAGTAAGTTACAATTCAGTACCCTATCCTAAAGCTTGCTGTTAGGAGGGAATCTGCAGCTTGCAGTGAAAGCGCTTCCAGAGGGGAATCTAATGAGGGCAAATATTTGATGGTAGCATCTTCCCCGCGGGAGATAATCTCTTTGCCAAAATCGCCTTATTAGCCGCAGTTAAGATACAATTCAGTACCCTATCCTAAAGCTTGCTGTTAGGAGGGAATCTGCAGCTTGCAGTGAAAGCGCTTCCAGAGGGGAGTCTAATGACGGCAAATATTTGATGGTAGCAGCTTCCCTGCGGGAGATACTCTCTTTGCCAAAATCGCATTATTAGGCGAAAGTAAGATACAATTCAGTACCCTATCCTAAAGCTTGCTGTTAGGAGGGAATCTGCAGCTTGCAGTGAAAGCGCTTCCAGAGTGGAGTCTAATGAGGGCAAACATTTGATGGTAGCAGCTTCCCTGCAGGATATACTCTCTTTTCCGAAATCGCCTTATTATCCGCAGTTAAGTTACAATTCAGTACCCTATCCTAAAGCTTGCTGTTAGGAGGGAATCTGCAGCTTGCAGTGAAAGCGCTTCCAGAGGGGAGTTTAATGAGGGCAAACATTTGATGGTAACAGCTTCCCTGCGGGAGATATTCTCTTTGCCAAAATCGCCTTATTAGGCGAAAGTAAGTTACAATTCAGTACCCTATCCTAAAGCTTGCTGTTAGGAGGGAATCTGCAGCTTGCAGTGAAAGCGCTTCCAGAGGGGAGTCTAATGAGGGCAAACATTTGATGGTAGCAGCTTCCCTGCGGGAGATATTCTCATTGCCAAAATCGCATTATTAGCCGCAGTTAAATTACAATTCAGTACCCTATCCTAAAGCTTGCTGTTAGGAGGGAATCTGCAGCTTGCAGTGAAAGCGCTTCCAGAGGGGAGTCTAATGAGGGCAAACATTTGATGGTAGCAGCTTCCCTGCGGGAGATATTCTCTTTGCCAAAATCGCCTTATTAGCCGCAGTTAAGATACAATTCAGAACACTATCCTAAAGCTTGCTGTTAGGAGGGAATCTGCAGCTTGCAGTGAAAGTGCTTCCAGAGGGGAGTCTAATGAGGGCAAACATTTGATGGTAGCAGCTTCCCTGCGGGAGATACTCTCTTTGCCATAATCGCATTATTAGGCGAAAGTAAGTTAAAATTCAGTACACTTTCCTAAAGCTTGCTGTTAGGAGGGAATCTGCAGCTTGCAGTGAAAGCGCTTCCAGAGGGGAGTCTAATGAGGGCAAACATTTGATGGTAACAGCTTCCCTGCGGGAGATACTCTCTTTGCCAAAATCGCATTATTAGGCGAAAGTAAGTTACAATTCAGTACCCTATCCTAAAGCTTGCTGTTAGGAGGGAATCTGCAGCTTGAAGTGAATGCGCTTCCAGAGGGGAGTCTAACGAGGGCAAACATTTGATGGTAGCAGCTTCACTGCGGGAGATACTCTCTTTGCCAAAATCGCATTATTAGACGAAAGTAAGTTACAATTCAGAACCCTTTCCTAAAGCTTGCTGTTAGGAGGGAATCTGCAGCTTGCAGTGAAAGCGCTTCCAGAGTGGTGTCTAATGAGGGCAAACATTTGATGGTAGCAGCTTCCCTGCAGGATATACTCTCTTTTCCGAAATCGCCTTATTATCCGCAGTTAAGTTACAATTCAGTACCCTATCCTAAAGCTTGCTGTTAGGAGGGAATCTGCAGCTTGCAGTGAAAGCGCTTCCAGAGGGGAGTCTAATGAGGGCAAACATTTGATGGTAACAGCTTCCCTGCGGGAGATATTCTCTTTGCCAAAATCGCCTTATTAGGCGAAAGTAAGTTACAATTCAGTACCTTATCCTAAAGCTTGCTGTTAGGAGGGAATCTGCAGCTTGCAGTGAAAGCGCTTCCAGAGGGGAGTCTAATGAGGGCAAACATTTGATGGTAGCAGCTTCCCTGCGGGAGATACCCTCTTTGCCAAAATCGCATTATTAGGCGAAAGTAAGTTACCATTCAGTACCCTATCCTAAAGCTTGCTGTTAGGAGGGAATCTGCAGCTTGCAGTGAAAGCGCTTCCAGAGGGGAGTCTAATGAGGGCAAACATTTGATGGTAACAGCTTCCCTGCGGGAGATATTCTCTTTGCCAAAATCGCCTTATTAGGCGAAAGTAAGTTACAATTCAGTACCCTATCCTAAAGCTTGCTGTTAGGAGGGAATCTGCAGCTTGCAGTGAAAGCGCTTCCAGAGGGGAGTCTAATGAGGGCAAACATTTGATGGTAGCAGCTTCCCTGCGGGAGATATTCTCTTTGCCAAAATCGCCTTATTAGCCGCAGTTAAGATACAATTCAGAACACTATCCTAAAGCTTGCTGTTAGGAGGGAATCTGCAGCTTGCAGTGAAAGCGCTTCCAGAGGGGAGTCTAATGAGGGCAAACATTTGATGGTAGCAGCTTCCCTGCGGGAGATATTCTCATTGCCAAAATCGCCTTATTAGCTGCAGTTAAATTACAATTCAGTACCCTATCCTAAAGCTTGCTGTTAGGAGGGAATCTGCAGCTTGCAGTGAAAGCGCTTGCAGAGGGGAGTCTAATGAGGGCAAACATTTGATGGTAGCAGCTTCCCTGCGGGAGATATTCTCTTTGCCAAAATCGCCTTATTAGCCGCAGATAAGTTACAATTCAGTACCCTATCCTAAAGCTTGCTGTTAGGAGGGAATCTGCAGCTTGCAGTGAAAGTGCTTCCAGAGGGGAGTCTAATGAGGGCAAACATTTGATGGTAGCAGCTTCCCTGCGGGAGATACTCTCTTTGCCATAATCGCATTATTAGGCGAAAGTAAGTTACAATTCAGTACCCTTTCCTAAAGCTTGCTGTTAGGAGGGAATCTGCAGCTTGCAGTGAAAGCGCTTCCAGAGGGGAGTCTAATGAGGGCAAACATTTGATGGTAACAGCTTCCCTGCGGGAGATATTTTCTTTTACATATCGCCTTATTAGCCGCAGTTAAGTTACAGTTCAGTACCCTATCCTAAAGCTTGCTGTTAGGAGGGAATCTGCAGCTTGCAGTGAAAGCGCTTCCAGAGGGGAGTCTAATGAGGGCAAAGATTTGATGGTAGCAGCTTCCCTGCGGGAGATATTCTCTTTGCAAAAATCGCCTTATTAGCCGCAGTTAAGTTACAATTCAGTACCCTATCCTAAAGCTTGCTGTTAGAAGGGAATCTGCAGCTTGCAGTGAAAGCGCTTCCAGAGGGGAGTCTAATGAGGGCAAACATTTGATGGTAGCAGCTTCCCTGCGGGAGATATTCTCATTGCCAAAATCGCCTTATTATTCGCAGTTAAGTTACAATTCAGTACCCTATCCTAAAGCTTGCTGTTAGGAGGGAATCTGCAGCTTGCAGTGAAAGCGCTTCCAGAGGGGAGTCTAATGAGGGCAAACATTTGATGGTAATAGCTTCCCTGCGGGAGATACTCTCCTTGCCATAATCGCATTATTAGGCGAAAGTAAGTTACAATTCAGTACCCTATCCTAAAGCTTGCTGTTAGGAGGGAATCTGCAGCTTGCAGTGAAAGCGCTTCCAGAGGGGAGTCTAATGAGGGCAAACATTTGATGGTAATAGCTTCCCTGCGGGAGATACTCTCTTTGCCAAAATCGCATTATTATGCGAAAGTAAGTTACAATTCAGTAGCCTATCCTAAAGCTTGCTGTTAGGAGGGAATCTGCAGCTTGCAGTGAAAGCGCTTCCAGAGGGGAGTCTAATGAGGGCAAACATTTGATGGTAATAGCTTCCCTGCGGGAGATACTCTCTTTGCCAAAATCGCATTATTAGGCGAAAGTAAGTTACAATTCAGTACCCTATCCTAAAGCTTGCTGTTAGGAGGGAATCTGCAGCTTGCAGTGAAAGCGCTTCCAGAGGGGAGTCTAACGAGGGCAAACATTTGATGGTAGCAGCTTCCCTGCAGGATATACTCTCTTTTCCGAAATCGCCTTATTAGCCGCAGTTAAGTTACAATTCAGTACCCTTTCCTAAAGCTTGCTGTTAGGAGGGAATCTGCAGCTTGCAGTGAAAGCGCTTCCAGAGGGGAGTCTAATGAGGGCAAACATTTGATGGTAACAGCTTCCCTGCGGGAGATATTGTCTTTTCCATATCGCCTTATTAGCCGCAGTTAAGTTACAATTCAGTACCCTATCCTAAAGCTTGCTGTTAGGAGGGAATCTGCAGCTTGCAGTGAAAGCGCTTCCAGAGGGGAGTCTAATGAGGGCAAAGATTTGATGGTAGCAGCTTCCCTGCGGGAGATATTCTCTTTGCCAAAATCGCCTTATTAGCCGCAGTTAAGTTACAATTCAGTACCCTATCCTAAAGCTTGCTGTTAGAAGGGAATCTGCAGCTTGCAGTGAAAGCGCTTCCAGAGGGGAGTCTAATGAGGGCAAACATTTGATGGTAGCAGCTTCCCTGAGGGAGATATTCTCATTGCCAAAATCGCCTTATTATTCGCAGTTAAGTTACAATTCAGTACCCTATCCTAAAGCTTGCTGTTAGGAGGGAATCTGCAGCTTGCAGTGAAAGCGCTTCCAGAGGGGAGTCTAATGAGGGCAAACATTTGATGGTAGCGGCTTCCCTGCTGGAGATATTCTCATTGCCAAAATCGCCTTATTAGCCGCAGTTAAGTTACAATTCAGTACCCTATCCTAAAGCTTGCTGTTAGGAGGGAATCTGCAGCTTGCAGTGAAAGCGCTTCCAGAGGGGAGTCTAATGAGGGCAAACATTTGATGGTAGCAGCTTCCCTGCGGGAGATACTCTCTTTGCTAAAATCGCATTATTAGGCGAAAGTAAGTTACAATTCAGTACCCTATCCTAAAGCTTGCTGTTAGGAGGGAATCTGCAGCTTGCAGTGAAAGCGCTTCCAGAGGGGAGTCTAATGTGGGCAAACATTTGATGGTAGCAGCTTCCCTGCGGGAGATACTCTCTTTGCCAAAATCGCATTATTAGGCGAAAGTAAGTTACAATTCAGTACCCTATCCTAAAGCTTGCTGTTAGGAGGGAATCTGCAGCTTGCAGTGAAAGCGCTTCCAGAGGGGAGTCTAATGAGGGCAAACATTTGATGGTAGCAGCTTCCCTGCGGGAGATATTCTCTTTGCCAAAATCGCATTTTTAGACGAAATAAAGATACAATTCAGTACCCTATCCTAAAGCTTGCTGTTAGGAGGGAATCTGCAGCTTGCAGTGAAACCGCTTCCAGAGGGGAGTCTAACGAGGGCAAACATTTGATAGTAGCAGCTTCCCTGCAGGATATATTCTCTTTTCCGTAATCGCCTTATTAGCCGCAGTTAAGTTACAATTCAGTACCCTTTCCTAAAACTTGCTGTTAGGAGGGAATCTGCAGCTTGCAGTGAAAGCGCTTCCAGAGGGGAGTCTAATGAGGGCAAACATTTGATGGTAGCAGCTTCCCTGCGGGAGATATTCTCTTTGCCATAATCGCCTTATTAGGCGAAAGTAAGTTACAATTCAGTACCCTATCCTAAAGCTTGCTGTTAGGAGGGAATCTGCAGCTTGCAGTGAAAGCGCTTCCAGAGGGGAGTCTAATGTGGGCAAACATTTGATGGTAGCAGCTTCCCTGCGGGAGATACTCTCTTTGCCAAAATCGCATTATTAGGCGAAAGTAAGTTACAATTCAGTACCCTATCCTAAAGCTTGCTGTTAGGAGGGAATCTGCAGCTTGCAGTGAAAGCGCTTCCAGAGGGGAGTCTAATGAGGGCAAACATTTGATGGTAGCAGCTTCCCTGCGGGAGATAGTCTCTTTGCCAAAATCGCCTTATTAGACGCAGTTAAGTTACAATTCAGTACAGTGTCCTACAGCTTGCTGTTAGGAGGGAATCTGCAGCTTGCAGTGAAAGCGCTTCCAGAGGGGAGTCTAATGAGGGCAAACATTTGATGGTAGCAGCTTCCCTGCGGGAGATACTCTCTTTGGCAAAATCGCATTTTTAGGCGAAAGTAAGTTACAATTCAGTACCCTATCCTAAAGCTTGCTGTTAGGAGGGAATCTGCAGCTTGCAGTGAAAGCGCTTCCAGAGGGGAGTCTAATGAGGGCAAACATTTGATGGTAGCAGCTTCCCTGCGGGAGATATTCTCATTGCCAAAATCGCCTTATTAGCCGCAGTTAAGTTACAATTCAGTACCCTATCCTAAAGCTTGCTGTTAGGAGGGAATCTGCAGCTTGCAGTGAAAGCGCTTCCAGAGGGGAGTCTAATGAGGGCAAACATTTGATGGTAACAGCTTCCCTGCGGGAGATATTCTCTTTGCCAAAATCGCCTTATTAGGCGAAAGTAAGTTACAATTCAGTACCCTATCCTACAGCTTGCTGTTAGGAGGGAATCTGCAGCTTGCAGTGAAAGCGCTTCCAGAGGGGAGTCTAATGAGGGCAAACATGTGATGGTAGCAGCTTCCCTGCGGGAGATACTCTCTTTGCCAAAATCGCATTATTAGGCGAAAGTAAGTTACAATTCAGTACCCTATCCTAAAGCTTGCTGTTAGGAGGGAATCTGCAGCTTGCAGTGAAAGCTCTTCCAGAGGGTAGTCTAATGAGGGCAAACATTTGATGGTAGCAGCTTCCCTGCGGGAGATACTCTCTTTGCCAAAATCGCATTATTAGGCGAAAGTAAGATACAATTCAGTACCCTATCCTAAAGCTTGCTGTTAGGAGGGAATCTGCAGCTTGCAGTGAAAGCGCTTCCAGAGGGGAGTCTAATGTGGGCAAACATTTGATGGTAGCAGCTTCCCTGCGGGAGATACTCTCTTTGCCAAAATCGCTTTATTAGGCGAAAGTAAGTTGCAATTCAGTACCCTATCCTAAAGCTTGCTGTTAGGAGGGAATCTGCAGCTTGCAGTGAAAGCGCTTCCAGAGGGGAGTCTAATGAGGGCAAACATTTGATGGTAGCAGCTTCCCTGCGGGAGATACTCTCTTTGCCAAAATCGCATTATTAGGCGAAAGTAAGTTACAATTCAGTACCCTATCCTAAAGCTTGCTGTTAGGAGGGAATCTGCAGCTTGCAGTGAAAGCGCTTCCAGAGGGGAGTCTAATGAGGGCAAACATTTGATGGTAGCAGTTTCCCTGCGGGAGATAGTCTCTTTTCCAAAATCGCATTATTAGGCGAAAGTAAGTTACAATTCAGTACCCTATCCTAAAGCTTGCTGTTAGGAGGGAATCTGCAGCTTGCAGTGAAAGCGCATCCAGAGGGGAGTCTAATGAGGGCAAACATGTGATTGTAGCAGCTTCCCTGCGGGAGATACTCTCTTTGACAATATCGCATTATTAGGCGAAAGTAAGATACAATTCAGTACCCTATCCTAAAGCTTGCTGTTAGGAGGGAATCTGCAGCTTGCAGTGAAAGCGCTTCCAGAGGGGAGTCTAATGAGGGCAAACATGTGATGGTAGCAGCTTCCCTGCAGGAGATACTCTCTTTGCCAAAATCGCATTATTAGGCGAAAGTAAGTTACAATTCAGTACCCTATCCTAAAGCTTGCTGTTAGGAGGGAATCTGCAGCTTGCAGTGAAAGCGCTTCCAGAGGGGAGTCTAATGAGGGCAAACATTTGATGGTAGCAGCTTCCCTGCGGGAGATACTCTCTTTGCCAAAATCGCATTATTAGGCGAAAGTAAGTTACAATTCAGTACCCTATCCTAAAGCTTGCTGTTAGGAGGGAATCTGCAGCTTGCAGTGAAAGCGCTTCCAGAGGGGAGTCTAATGAGGGCAAACATTTGATGGTAGCAGTTTCCCTGCGGGAGATAGTCTCTTTTCCAAAATCGCATTATTAGGCGAAAGTAAGTTACAATTCAGTACCCTATCCTAAAGCTTGCTGTTAGGAGGGAATCTGCAGCTTGCAGTGAAAGCGCATCCAGAGGGGAGTCTAATGAGGGCAAACATGTGATTGTAGCAGCTTCCCTGCGGGAGATACTCTCTTTTCCAATATCGCATTATTAGGCGAAAGTAAGATACAATTCAGTACCCTATCCTAAAGCTTGCTGTTAGGAGGGAATCTGCAGCTTGCAGTGAAAGCGCTTCCAGAGGGGAGTCTAATGAGGGCAAACATGTGATGGTAGCAGCTTCCCTGCAGGAGATACTCTCTTTGCCAAAATCGCATTATTAGGCGAAAGTAAGTTACAATTCAGTACCCTATCCTAAAGCTTGCTGTTAGGAGGGAATCTGCAGCTTGCAGTGAAAGCGCTTCCAGAGGGGAGTCTAATGAGGGCAAACATTTGATGGTAGCAGCTTCCCTGCGGGAGATATTCTCTTTGCCAAAATCGCCTTATTAGCCGCAGTTAAGTTACAATTCAGTACCCTATCCTAAAGCTTGCTGTTAGGAGGGAATCTGCAGCTTGCAGTGAAAGCGCTTCCAGAGGGGAGTCTAATGAGGGCAAACATTTGATGGTAGCAGCTTCCCTGCGGGAGATACTCTCTTTGCCACAATCGCATTATTAGGCGAAAGTAAGATACAATTCAGTACCCTATCCTAAAGCTTGCTGTTAGGAGGGAATCTGCAGCTTGCAGTGAAAGCGCTTCCAGAGGGGAGTCTAATGTGGGCAAACATTTGATGGTAGCAGCTTCCCTGCGGGAGATACTCTCTTTGCCAAAATCGCTTTATTAGGCGAAAGTAAGTTGCAATTCAGTACCCTATCCTAAAGCTTGCTGTTAGGAGGGAATCTGCAGCTTGCAGTGAAAGCGCTTCCAGAGGGGAGTCTAATGAGGGCAAACATTTGATGGTAGCAGCTTCCCTGCGGGAGATACTCTCTTTGCCAAAATCGCATTATTAGGCGAAAGTAAGTTACAATTCAGTACCCTATCCTAAAGCTTGCTGTTAGGAGGGAATCTGCAGCTTGCAGTGAAAGCGCTTCCAGAGGGGAGTCTAATGAGGGCAAACATTTGATGGTAGCAGTTTCCCTGCGGGAGATAGTCTCTTTTCCAAAATCGCATTATTAGTCGAATGTAAGTTACAATTCAGTACCCTATCCTAAAGCTTGCTGTTAGGAGGGAATCTGCAGCTTGCAGTGAAAGCGCATCCAGAGGGGAGTCTAATGAGGGCAAACATGTGATGGTAGCAGCTTCCCTGCGGGAGATACTCTCTTTGCCAATATCGCATTATTAGGCGAAAGTAAGATACAATTCAGTACCCTATCCTAAAGCTTGCTGTTAGGAGGGAATCTGCAGCTTGCAGTGAAAGCGCTTCCAGAGGGGAGTCTAATGTGGGCAAACATTTGATGGTAGCAGCTTCCCTGCGGGAGATACTCTCTTTGCCAAAATCGCTTTATTAGGCGAAAGTAAGTTGCAATTCAGTACCCTATCCTAAAGCTTGCTGTTAGGAGGGAATCTGCAGCTTGCAGTGAAAGCGCTTCCAGAGGGGAGTCTAATGAGGGCAAACATTTGATGGTAGCAGCTTCCCTGCGGGAGATACTCTCTTTGCCAAAATCGCATTATTAGGCGAAAGTAAGTTACAATTCAGTACCCTATCCTAAAGCTTGCTGTTAGGAGGGAATCTGCAGCTTGCAGTGAAAGCGCTTCCAGAGGGGAGTCTAATGAGGGCAAACATTTGATGGTAGCAGTTTCCCTGCGGGAGATACTCTCTTTGCCACAATCGCATTATTAGGCGAAAGTAAGATACAATTCAGTACCCTATCCTAAAGCTTGCTGTTAGGAGGGAATCTGCAGCTTGCAGTGAAAGCGCTTCCAGAGGGGAGTCTAATGAGGGCAAACATTTGATGGTAGCAGCTTCCCTGCGGGAGATACTCTCTTTGCCAAAATCGCTTTATTATGCGAAAGTAAGTTGCAATTCAGTACCCTATCCTAAAGCTTGCTGTTAGGAGGGAATCTGCAGCTTGCAGTGAAAGCGCTTCCAGAGGGGAGTCTAATGAGGGCAAACATTTGATGGTAGCAGCTTCCCTGCGGGAGATACTCTCTTTGCCAAAATCGCATTATTAGGCGAAAGTAAGTTACAATTCAGTACCCTATCCTAAAGCTTGCTGTTAGGAGGGAATCTGCAGCTTGCAGTGAAAGCGCTTCCAGAGGGGAGTCTAATGAGGGCAAACATTTGATGGTAGCAGTTTCCCTGCGGGAGATAGTCTCTTTTCCAAAATCGCATTATTAGGCGAAAGTAAGTTACAATTCAGTACCCTATCCTAAAGCTTGCTGTTAGGAGGGAATCTGCAGCTTGCAGTGAAAGCGCATCCAGAGGGGAGTCTAATGAGGGCAAACATGTGATGGTAGCAGCTTCCCTGCGGGAGATACTCTCTTTGCCAATATCGCATTATTAGGCGAAAGTAAGATACAATTCAGTACCCTATCCTAAAGCTTGCTGTTAGGAGGGAATCTGCAGCTTGCAGTGAAAGCGCTTCCAGAGGTGACTCTAATGAGGGCAAAGATTTGATGGTAGCAGCTTCCCTGCGGGAGATACTCTCTTTGCCAAAATCGCATTATTAGGCGAAAGTAAGTTACAATTCAGTACCCTATCCTAAAGCTTGCTGTTAGGAGGGAATCTGCAGCTTGCAGTGAAAGCGCTTCCAGAGGGGAGTCTAATGAGGGCAAACATTTTATGGTAACAGCTTCCCTGCGGGAGATATTCTCTTTGCCAAAACCGCCTTATTAGCCGCAGTTAAGATACAATTCAGTACCCTATCCTAAAGCTTGCAGTTAGGAGGGAATCTGCAGCTTGCAGTGAAAGCGCTTCCAGAGGGGAGTCTAATGAGGGCAAACATTTCATGGTAGCAGCTTCCCTGCGGGAGATATTCTCTTTGCCAAAATCGCCTTTTTAGCCGCAGTTAAATTACAATTCAGTACCCTATCCTAAAGCTTGCTGTTAGGAGGGAATCTGCAGCTTGCAGTGAAAGCGCTTCCTGAATGGAGTCTAATGAGGGCAAACATTTGATGGTAGCAGCTTCCCTGCGGGAGATACTCCCTTTGCCAAAATCGCATTATTAGGCGAAAGTAAGATAAAATTCAGTACCCTATGCTAAAGCTTGCTGTTAGGAGGGAATCTGCAGCTTGCAGTGAAAGCGCTTCCAGAGGGGAGTCCAATGAGGGCAAACATTTGATGGTAGCAGCTTCCCTGCGGGAGATACTCTCTTTGCCAAAATCGCATTATTAGGCGAATGTAAGTTACAATTCAGTACCCCATCCTAAAGCTTGCTGTTAGGAGGGAATCTGCAGCTTGCAGTGAAAGCGCTTCCAGAGGGGAGTCTAATGAGGGCAAATATTTGATGGTAGCATCTTCCCTACGGGAGATATTCTCTTTGCCAAAATCGCATTTTTAGCCGCAGTTAAGTTACCATTCAGTACCCTATCCTAAAGCTTGCTGTTAGGAGGGAATCTGCAGCTTGCAGTGAAAGCGCTTCCAGAATGGAGTCTAATGAGGGCAAACATTTGATGGTAGCAGCTTCCCTGCGGGAGATACTCTCTTTGCCAAAATCGCTTTGTTTGGCGAAAGTAAGTTACAATTCAGTACCCTATCCTAAAGCTTGCTGTTACGAAGGAATCTGCAGCTTGCAGTGAAAGCGCTTCCAGAGGGGAGTCTAATGAGGGCAAACATTTGATGGTAGCAGCTTCCCTGCGGGAGATAGTCTCTTTGCCAAAATCGCATTATTAGGCGAAAGTAAGTTACAATTCAGTACCCTATCCTAAAGCTTGCTGTTAGGAGGGAATCTGCAGCTTGCAGTGAAAGCGCTTCCAGAGGGGAGTCTAATGAGGGCAAATATTTGATGGTAGCATCTTCCCTGCGGGAGATATTCTCTTTGCAAAAATCGCCTTATTATTCGCAGTTAAGATACAATTCAGTACCCTTTCCTAAAGCTTGCTGTTAGGAGGGAATCTGCAGCTTGCAGTGAAAGCGCTTCCAGAGGGGAGTCTAATGAGGGCAAACATTTGATGGTAGCAGCTTCCCTGCGGGAGATACTCTCTTTGCCAAAATCGCATTATTAGGCGAAAGTAAGATACAATTCAGTACCCTATCCTAAAGCTTGCTGTTAGGAGGGAATCTGCAGCTTGCAGTGAAAGCGCTTCCAGAGGGGAGTCTAATGAGGGCAAACATGTGATGGTAGCAGCTTCCCTGCGGGAGATACTCTCTTTGCCAAAATCGCATTATTAGGCGAAAGTAAGTTACAATTCAGTACCCTATCCTAAAGCTTGCTGTTAGGAGGGAATCTGCAGCTTGCAGTGAAAGCGCTTCCAGAGGGGAGTCTAATGAGGGCAAACATTTGATGGTAGCAGCTTCCCTGCGGGAGATATTCTCTTTGCCAAAACCGCATTATTAGGCGAAAGTAAGTTACAATTCAGTACCCTATCCTAAAGCTTGCTGTTAGGAGGGAATCTGCAGCTTGGAGTGAAAGCACTTCCAGAGGGGAGTCTAATGAGGACAAACATTTGATGGTAGCAGCTTCCCTGCGGGAGATACTCTCTTTGCCAAAATCGCATTATTAGCCGCATTTAAGTTACAATTCAGTACCCTATCCTAAAGCTTGCTGTTAGGAGGGAATCTGCAGCTTGCAGTGAAAGCGCTTCCAGAGGGGAGTCTAATGAGGGCAAACATTTGATGGTAGCAGCTTCCCTGCGGGAGATACTCTCTTTGCCAAAATCGCCTTATTAGGCGAAAGTAAGTTACAATTCAGTACCCTATCCTAAAGCTTGCTGTTAGGTGGGAATCTGACGCTTGCAGTGAAAGCGCTGTCAGAGGGGATTGTAATGAGGGCAAACATTTGATGGCAGCAGCTTCCCTGCGGGAGATATTCTCTTTGCCAAAATCGCCTTATTAGGCGAAAGTAAGTTACAATTCAGTACCCTATCCTAAAGCTTGCTGTTAGGAGGGAATCTGCAGCTTGCAGTGAAAGCGCTTCCAGAGGGGAGTCTAATGAGGGCAAACATTTGATGGTAGCAGCTTCCCTGCGGGAGATATTCTCTTTGCCAAAATCGCCTTATTAGACGCAGTTAAGTTAGAATTCAGCACAGTGTCCTACAGCTTGCTGTTAGGAGGGAATCTGCAGCTTGCAGTGAAAGCGCTTCCAGAGGGTAGTCTAATGCGGGCAAACATTTGATGGTAGCAGCTTCCCTGCGGGAGATACTCTCTTTGCCACAATCGCATTATTAGGCGAAAGTAAGATACAATTCAGTACCCTATCCTAAAGCTTGCTGTTAGGAGGGAATCTGCAGCTTGCAGTGAAAGCGCTTCCAGAGGGGAGTCTAATGAGGGCAAACATTTGATGGTAGCAGCTTCCCTGCGGGAGATACTCTCTTTGCCAAAATCGCATTATTAGGCGAAAGTAAGATAAAATTCAGTACCCTATCCTAAAGCTTGCTGTTAGGAGGGAATCTGCAGCTTGCAGTGAAAGCGCTTCCAGAGGGGAGTCTAATGAGGGCAAACATGTGATGGTAGCAGCTTCCCTGCAGGAGATACTCTCTTTGCCAAAATCGCATTATTAGGCGAAAGTAAGTTACAATTCAGTACCCTATCCTAAAGCTTGCTGTTAGGAGGGAATCTGCAGCTTGCAGTGAAAGCGCTTCCAGAGGGGACTCTAATGAGGGCAAACATTTGATGGTAACAGCTTCCCTGCGGGAGATATTCTCTTTGCCAAAATCGCCTTATTAGATGCAGTTAAGTTACAATTCAGTATACTGTCCTATAGCTTGCTGTTAGGAGGGAATCTGCAGCTTGCAGTGAAAGCGCTTCCAGAGGGGAGTCTAATGAGGGCAAAGATTTGATCGTAGCAGCTTCCCTGCGGGAGATACTCTCTTTGCCAAAATCGCATTATTAGGCGAAAGTAAGTTACAATTCAGTACACTATCCTAAAGCTTGCTGTTAGGAGGGAATCTGCAGCTTGCAGTGAAAGCGCTTCCAGAGGGGAGTCTAATGAGGGCAAAGATTTGATGGTAGCAGCTTCCCTGCGGGAGATACTCTCTTTGCCAAAATCGCATTATTAGGCGAAAGTAAGTTACAATTCAGTACCCTATCCTAAAGCTTGCTGTTAGGAGGGAATCTGCAGCTTGCAGTGAAAGCGCTTCCAGAGGGGAGTCTAATGAGGGCAAACATTTTATGGTAACAGCTTCCCTGCGGGAGATATTCTCTTTGCCAAAATCGCCTTATTAGCCGCAGTTAAGATACAATTCAGTACCCTATCCTAAAGCTTGCTGTTAGGAGGGAATCTGCAGCTTGCAGTGAAAGCGCTTCCAGAGGGGAGTCTAATGAGGGCAAACATTTGATGGTAGCAGCTTCCCTGCGGGAGATACTCCCTTTGCCAAAATCGCATTATTAGGCGAAAGTAAGTTACAATTCAGTACCCTATCCTAAAGCTTGCTGTTAGGAGGGAATCTGCAGCTTGCAGTGAAAGCGCTTCCAGAGGGGAGTCTAGTGAGGGCAAACATTTGATGGTAGCAGCTTCCCTGCGGGAGATACTCTCTTTGCCATAATCGCATTATTAGGCGAATGTAAGTTACAATTCAGTACCCTATCCTAAAGCTTGCTGTTAGGAGGGAATCTGCAGCTTGCAGTGAAAGCGCTTCCAGAGGGGAGTCTAATGAGGGCAAATATTTGATGGTAGCATCTTCCCTACGGGAGATATTCTCTTTGCCAAAATCGCCTTTTTAGCCGCAGTTAAGTTACAATTCAGTACCCTATCCTAAAGCTTGCTGTTAGGAGGGAATCTGCAGCTTGCAGTGAAAGCGCTTCCAGAATGGAGTCTAATGAGGGCAAACATTTGATGGTACCAGCTTCCCTGCGGGAGATACTCTCTTTGCCAAAATCGCCTTATTAGCCGCAGTTAAGTTACAATTCAGTACCCTATCCTAAAGCTTGCTGTTAGGAGGGAATCTGCAGCTTGCAGTGAAAGCGCTTCCAGAGGGGAGTCTAATGAGGGCAAACATTTGATGGTAGCAGCTTCCCTGCGGGAGATAGTCTCTTTGCCAAAATCGCATTATTAGGCGAAAGTAAGTTACAATTCAGTACCCTATCCTAAAGCTTGCTGTTAGGAGGGAATCTGCAGCTTGCAGTGAAAGCGCTTCCAGAGGGGAGTCTAATGAGGGCAAATATTTGATGGTAGCATCTTCCCTGCGAGAGATATTCTCTTTGCCAAAATCGCCTTATTATTCGCAGTTAAGGTACAATTCAGAACACTTTCCTAAAGCTTGCTGTTAGGAGGGAATCTGCAGCTTGCAGTGAAAGCGCTTCCAGAGGGGAGTCTAATGAGGGCAAACATTTGATGGTAGCAGCTTCCCTGCGGGAGATAGTCTCTTTGCCAAAATCGCGTTATTAGGCGAAAGTAAGATACAATTCAGTACCCTATCCTAAAGCTTGCTGTTAGGAGGGTATCTGCAGCTTGAAGTGAATGTGCTTCCAGAGGGGAGTCTAACGAGGGCAAACATTTGATGGTAGCAGCTTTCCTGCGGGAGATACTCTCTTTGCCAAAATCACATTATAAGGCGAAAGTAAGTTACAAATCAGTACCCTATCCTAAAGCTTGCTGTTAGGAGGGAATCTTCAGCTTGCAGTGAAAGCGCTTCCAGAGGGTAGTCTAATGAGGGCAAACATTTGATGGTAGCAGCTTCCCTGCGGGAGATACTCTCATTGCCAAATTCGCATTATTAGCCGCAGTTAAGTTACAATTCAGTACCTTATCCTAAAGCTTGCTGTTAGGAGGGAATCTGCAGCTTGCAGTGAAAGCGCTTCCAGAGGGGAGTCTAATGAGGGCAAATATTTGATGGTAACAGCTTCCCTGCGGGAGAAATTCTCTTTGACAAAATCGCCTTATTAGCCGCAGTTAAGTTACAATTCAGTACCCTATCCTAAAGCTTGCTGTTAGGAGGGAATCTGCAGCTTGCAGTGAAAGCGCTTCCAGAGGGGAGTCTAATGAGGGCAAACATTTGATGGTAGCAGCTTCCCTGCGGGAGATACTCTCTTTGCCAAAACCGCATTATTAGGCGAAAGTAAGTTACAATTCAGTACCCTATCCTAAAGATTGCTGTTAGGAGGGAATCTGCAGCTTGCAGTGAAAGCGCTTGCAGAGGGGAGTCTAATGAGGGCAAACATTTGATGGTAGCAGCTTCCCTGCGGGAGATACTCTCTTTGCCAAAATCGCATTATTAGGCGAAAGTAAGTTACAATTCAGTACCCTATCCTAAAGCTTGCTGTTAGGAGGGAATCTGCAGCTTGCAGTGAAAGCGCTTCCAGAGGGCAGTCTAATGAGGGCAAACATTTGATGGTAGCAGCTTCCTTGCGGGAGATACTCTCTTTGCCAAAATCGCATTATTAGGCGAAAGTAAGTTACAATTCAGTACAGTGTCCTACAGCTTGCTGTTAGGAGGGAATCTGCAGCTTGCAGTGAAAGCGCTTCCAGAGGGGAGTCTAATGAGGGCAAACATTTTATGGTAACAGCTTCCCTGCGGGAGATATTCTCTTTGCCAAAACCGCCTTATTAGCCGCAGTTAAGATACAATTCAGTACCCTATCCTAAAGCTTGCAGTTAGGAGGGAATCTGCAGCTTGCAGTGAAAGCGCTTCCAGAGGGGAGTCTAATGAGGGCAAACATTTCATGGTAGCAGCTTCCCTGCGGGAGATATTCTCTTTGCCAAAATCGCCTTTTTAGCCGCAGTTAAATTACAATTCAGTACCCTATCCTAAAGCTTGATGTTAGGAGGGAATCTGCAGCTTGCAGTGAAAGCGCTTCCTGAATGGAGTCTAATGAGGGCAAACATTTGATGGTAGCAGCTTCCCTGCGGGAGATACTCCCTTTGCCAAAATCGCATTATTAGGCGAAAGTAAGATAAAATTCAGTACCCTATGCTAAAGCTTGCTGTTAGGAGGGAATCTGCAGCTTGCAGTGAAAGCGCTTCCAGAGGGGAGTCCAATGAGGGCAAACATTTGATGGTAGCAGCTTCCCTGCGGGAGATACTCTCTTTGCCAAAATCGCTTTGTTTGGCGAAAGTAAGTTACAATTCAGTACCCTATCCTAAAGCTTGCTGTTACGAAGGAATCTGCAGCTTGCAGTGAAAGCGCTTCCAGCGGGGAGTCTAATGAGGGCAAACATTTGATGGTAGCAGCTTCCCTGCGGGTGATAGTCTCTTTGCCAAAATCGCATTATTAGGCGAAAGTAAGTTACAATTCAGTACCCTATCCTAAAGCTTGCTGTTAGGAGGGAATCTGCAGCTTGCAGTGAAAGCGCTTCCAGAGGGGAGTCTAATGAGGGCAAATATTTGATGGTAGCATCTTCCCTGCGGGAGATATTCTCTTTGCCAAAATCGCCTTATTATTCGCAGTTAAGATACAATTCAGTACCCTTTCCTAAAGCTTGCTGTTAGGAGGGAATCTGCAGCTTGCAGTGAAAGCGCTTCCAGAGGGGAGTCTAATGAGGGCAAACATTTGATGGTAGCAGCTTCCCTGCGGGAGATAGTCTCCTTGCCATAATCGCATTATTAGGCGAAAGTAAGTTACAATTCAGAACCCTTTCCTAAAGCTTGCTGTTAGGAGGGAATCTGCAGCTTGCAGTGAAAGCGCTTCCAGAGGGGAGTGTAATGAGGGCAAACATTTGATGGTAGCAGCTTCCCTGCGGGAGATACTCTCTTTGCCAAAATCGCATTATTAGGCGAAAGTAAGATACAATTCAGTACCCTATCCTAAAGCTTGCTGTTAGGAGGGAATCTGCAGCTTGCAGTGAAAGCGCTTCCAGAGGGGAGTCTAATGAGGGCAAACATGTGATGGTAGCAGCTTCCCTGCGGGAGATACTCTCTTTGCCAAAATCGCATTATTAGGCGAAAGTAAGTTACAATTCAGTACCCTATCCTAAAGCTTGCTGTTAGGAGGGAATCTGCAGCTTGCAGTGAAAGCGCTTCCAGAGGGGAGTCTAATGAGGGCAAACATTTGATGGTAACAGCTTCCCTGCGGGAGATAGTCTCTTTGCCAAAATCGCCTTATTAGGCGAAAGTAAGTTACAATTCAGTACACTATCCTAAAGCTTGCTGTTAGGAGGGAATCTGCAGCTTGCAGTGAAAGCGCTTCCAGAGGGGAGTCTAATGAGGGCAAACATTTGATGGTAGCAGCTTCCCTGCGGGAGATATTCTCTTTGCCAAAACCGCATTATTAGGCGAAAGTAAGTTACAATTCAGTACCCTATCCTAAAGCTTGCTGTTAGGAGGGAATCTGCAGCTTGCAGTGAAAGCACTTCCAAAGGGGAGTCTAATGAGGACAAACATTTGATGGTAGCAGCTTCCCTGCGGGAGATACTCTCTTTGCCAAAATCGCATTATTAGCCGCATTTAAGTTACAATTCAGTACCCTATCCTAAAGCTTGCTGTTAGGAGGGAATCTGCAGCTTGCAGTGAAAGCGCTTCCAGAGGGGAGTCTAATGAGGGCAAACATTTGATGGTAGCAGCTTCCCTGCGGGAGATACTCTCTTTGCCAAAATCGCCTTATTAGGCGAAAGTAAGTTACAATTCAGTACCCTATCCTAAAGCTTGCTGTTAGGTGGGAATCTGACGCTTGCAGTGAAAGCGCTTTCAGAGGGGATTGTAATGAGGGCAAACATTTGATGGTAGCAGCTTCCCTGCGGGAGATATTCTCTTTGCCAAAATCGCCTTATTAGGCGAAAGTAAGTTACAATTCAGTACCCTATCCTAAAGCTTGCTGTTAGGAGGGAATCTGCAGCTTGCAGTGAAAGCGCTTCCAGAGGGGAGTGTAATGAGGGCAAACATTTGATGGTAGCAGCTTCCCTGCGGGAGATACTCTCTTTGCCAAAATCGCATTATTAGGCGAAAGTAAGATACAATTCAGTACCCTATCCTAAAGCTTGCTGTTAGGAGGGAATCTGCAGCTTGCAGTGAAAGCGCTTCCAGAGGGGAGTCTAATGAGGGCAAACATGTGATGGTAGCAGCTTCCCTGCGGGAGATACTCTCTTTGCCAAAATCGCATTATTAGGCGAAAGTAAGTTACAATTCAGTACCCTATCCTAAAGCTTGCTGTTAGGAGGGAATCTGCAGCTTGCAGTGAAAGCGCTTCCAGAGGGGAGTCTAATGAGGGCAAACATTTGATGGTAACAGCTTCCCTGCGGGAGATAGTCTCTTTGCCAAAATCGCCTTATTAGGCGAAAGTAAGTTACAATTCAGTACACTATCCTAAAGCTTGCTGTTAGGAGGGAATCTGCAGCTTGCAGTGAAAGCGCTTCCAGAGGGGAGTCTAATGAGGGCAAACATTTGATGGTAGCAGCTTCCCTGCGGGAGATATTCTCTTTGCCAAAACCGCATTATTAGGCGAAAGTAAGTTACAATTCAGTACCCTATCCTAAAGCTTGCTGTTAGGAGGGAATCTGCAGCTTGCAGTGAAAGCACTTCCAAAGGGGAGTCTAATGAGGACAAACATTTGATGGTAGCAGCTTCCCTGCGGGAGATACTCTCTTTGCCAAAATCGCATTATTAGCCGCATTTAAGTTACAATTCAGTACCCTATCCTAAAGCTTGCTGTTAGGAGGGAATCTGCAGCTTGCAGTGAAAGCGCTTCCAGAGGGGAGTCTAATGAGGGCAAACATTTGATGGTAGCAGCTTCCCTGCGGGAGATACTCTCTTTGCCAAAATCGCCTTATTAGGCGAAAGTAAGTTACAATTCAGTACCCTATCCTAAAGCTTGCTGTTAGGTGGGAATCTGACGCTTGCAGTGAAAGCGCTTTCAGAGGGGATTGTAATGAGGGCAAACATTTGATGGTAGCAGCTTCCCTGCGGGAGATATTCTCTTTGCCAAAATCGCCTTATTAGGCGAAAGTAAGTTACAATTCAGTACCCTATCCTAAAGCTTGCTGTTAGGAGGGAATCTGCAGCTTGCAGTGAAAGCGCTTCCAGAGGGGAGTCTAATGAGGGCAAACATTTGATGGTAACAGCTTCCCTGCGGGAGATATTCTCTTTGCCAAAATCGCCTTATTAGACGCAGTTAAGTTAGAATTCAGCACAGTGTCCTAAAGCTTGCTGTTAGGAGGGAATCTGCAGCTTGCAGTGAAAGCGCTTCCAGAGGGTAGTCTAATGCGGGCAAACATTTGATGGTAGCAGCTTCCCTGCGGGAGATACTCTCTTTGCCACAATCGCATTATTAGGCGAAAGTAAGATACAATTCAGTACCCTATCCTAAAGCTTGCTGTTAGGAGGGAATCTGCAGCTTGCAGTGAAAGCGCTTCCAGAGGGGAGTCTAATGAGGGCAAACATTTGATGGTAGCAGCTTCCCTGCGGGAGATACTCTCTTTGCCAAAATCGCATTATTAGGCGAAAGTAAGTTACAATTCAGTACCCTATCCTAAAGCTTGCTGTTAGGAGGGAATCTGCAGCTTGCAGTGAAAGCGCATCCAGAGGGGAGTCTAATGAGGGCAAACATGTGATGGTAGCAGCTTCCCTGCGGGAGATACTCTCTTTGCCAATATCGCATTATTAGGCGAAAGTAAGATACAATTCAGTACCCTATCCTAAAGCTTGCTGTTAGGAGGGAATCTGCAGCTTGCAGTGAAAGCGCTTCCAGAGGGGAGTCTAATGAGGGCAAACATGTGATGGTATCAGCTTCCCTGCAGGAGATACTCTCTTTGCCAAAATCGCATTATTAGGCGAAAGTAAGTTACAATTCAGTACCCTATCCTAAAGCTTGCTGTTAGGAGGGAATCTGCAGCTTGCAGTGAAAGCGCTTCCAGAGGGGACTCTAATGAGGGCAAACATTTGATGGTAACAGCTTCCCTGCGGGAGATATTCTCTTTGCCAAAATCGCCTTATTAGATGCAGTTAAGTTACAATTCAGTATACTGTCCTATAGCTTGCTGTTAGGAGGGAATCTGCAGCTTGCAGTGAAAGCGCTTCCAGAGGGGAGTCTAATGAGGGCAAAGATTTGATGGTAGCAGCTTCCCTGCGGGAGATACTCTCTTTGCCAAAATCGCATTATTAGGCGAAAGTAAGTTACAATTCAGTACCCTATCCTAAAGCTTGCTGTTAGGAGGGAATCTGCAGCTTGCAGTGAAAGCGCTTCCAGAGGGGAGTCTAATGAGGGCAAAGATTTGATGGTAGCAGCTTCCCTGCGGGAGA
The DNA here is from genome assembly GCF_032191515.1 of Phaenicophaeus curvirostris. Lineage (NCBI taxonomy): Eukaryota > Metazoa > Chordata > Aves > Cuculiformes > Cuculidae > Phaenicophaeus > Phaenicophaeus curvirostris. The sequence goes on from NW_027206837.1 coordinate 49,280, forward strand.
TACTCTCTTTGCCAAAATCGCATTATTAGGCGAAAGTAAGTTACAATTCAGTACCCTATCCTAAAGCTTGCTGTTAGGAGGGAATCTGCAGCTTGCAGTGAAAGCGCTTCCAGAGCGGAGTCTAATGAGGGCAAACATTTTATGGTAACAGCTTCCCTGCGGGAGATATTCTCTTTGCCAAAATCGCCTTATTAGCCGCAGTTAAGATACAATTCAGTACCCTATCCTAAAGCTTGCTGTTAGGAGGGAATCTGCAGCTTGCAGTGAAAGCGCTTCCAGAGGGGAGTCTAATGAGGGCAAACATTTCATGGTAGCAGCTTCCCTGCGGGAGATATTCTCTTTGCCAAAATCGCCTTTTTAGCCGCAGTTAAGTTACAATTCAGTACCCTATCCTAAAGCTTGCTGTTAGGAGGGAATCTGCAGCTTGCAGTGAAAGCGCTTCCAGAGGGGAGTCTAATGAGGGCAAACATTTGATGGTAGCAGCTTCCCTGCGGGAGATACTCCCTTTGCCAAAATCGCATTATTAGGCGAAAGTAAGTTACAATTCAGTACCCTATCCTAAAGCTTGCTGTTAGGAGGGAATCTGCAGCTTGCAGTGAAAGCACTTCCAGAGGGGAGTCCAATGAGGGCAAACATTTGATGGTAGCAGCTTCCCTGCGGGAGATACTCTCTTTGCCAAAATCGCATTATTAGGCGAATGTAAGTTACAATTCAGTACCCTATCCTAAAGCTTGCTGTTAGGAGGGAATCTGCAGCTTGCAGTGAAAGCGCTTCCAGAGGGGAGTCTAATGAGGGCAAATATTTGATGGTAAAATCTTCCCTACGGGAGATATTCTCTTTGCCAAAATCGCCTTTTTAGCCGCAGTTAAGTTACAATTCAGTAGCCTATCCTAAAGCTTGCTGTTAGGAGGGAATCTGCAGCTTGCAGTGAAAGCGCTTCCAGAATGGAGTCTAATGAGGGCAAACATTTGATGGTAGCAGCTTCCCTGCGGGAGATACTCTCTTTGCCAAAATCGCATTATTAGCCGCAGTTAAGTTACAATTCAGTACCCTATCCTAAAGCTTGCTGTTAGGAGGGAATCTGCAGCTTGCAGTGAAAGCGCTTCCAGAGGGGAGTCTAATGAGGGCAAACATTTGATGGTAGCAGCTTCCCTGCGGGAGATAGTCTCTTTGCCAAAATCGCATTATTAGGCGAAAGTAAGTTACAATTCAGTACCCTATCCTAAAGCTTGCTGTTAGGAGGGAATCTGCAGCTTGCAGTGAAAGCGCTTCCAGAGGGGAGTCTAATGAGGGCAAATATTTGATGGTAGCATCTTCCCTGCGAGAGATATTCTCTTTGCCAAAATCGCCTTATTATTCGCAGTTAAGGTACAATTCAGAACACTTTCCTAAAGCTTGCTGTTAGGAGGGAATCTGCAGCTTGCAGTGAAAGCGCTTCCAGAGGGGAGTCTAATGAGGGCAAACATTTGATGGTAGCAGCTTCCCTGCGGGAGATAGTCTCTTTGCCAAAATCGCGTTATTAGGCGAAAGTAAGATACAATTCAGTACCCTATCCTAAAGCTTGCTGTTAGGAGGGTATCTGCAGCTTGAAGTGAATGTGCTTCCAGAGGGGAGTCTAACGAGGGCAAACATTTGATGGTAGCAGCTTTCCTGCGGGAGATACTCTCTTTGCCAAAATCACATTATAAGGCGAAAGTAAGTTACAAATCAGTACCCTATCCTAAAGCTTGCTGTTAGGAGGGAATCTTCAGCTTGCAGTGAAAGCGCTTCCAGAGGGTAGTCTAATGAGGGCAAACATTTGATGGTAGCAGCTTCCCTGCGGGAGATACTCTCATTGCCAAAATCGCATTATTAGCCGCAGTTAAGTTACAATTCAGTACCTTATCCTAAAGCTTGCTGTTAGGAGGGAATCTGCAGCTTGCAGTGAAAGCGCTTCCAGAGGGGAGTCTAATGAGGGCAAACATTTGATGGTAGCAGCTTCCCTGCGGGAGATACTCTCTTTGCCAAAACCGCATTATTAGGCGAAAGTAAGTTACAATTCAGTACCCTATCCTAAAGATTGCTGTTAGGAGGGAATCTGCAGCTTGCAGTGAAAGCGCTTGCAGAGGGGAGTCTAATGAGGGCAAACATTTGATGGTAGCAGCTTCCCTGCGGGAGATACTCTCTTTGCCAAAATCGCATTATTAGGCGAAAGTAAGATACAATTCAGTACCCTATCCTAAAGCTTGCTGTTAGGAGAGAATCTGCAGCTTGCAGTGAAAGCGCTTCCAGAGGGGAGTCTAACGAGGGCAAACATTTGATGGTAGCAGCTTCCCTGCAGGATATACTCTCTTTGCCAATATCGCATTATTAGGCGAAAGTAAGATACAATTCAGTACCCTATCCTAAAGCTTGCTGTTAGGAGGGAATCTGCAGCTTGCAGTGAAAGCGCTTCCAGAGGGGAGTCTAATGAGGGCAAACATGTGATGGTATCAGCTTCCCTGCAGGAGATACTCTCTTTGCCAAAATCGCATTATTAGGCGAAAGTAAGTTACAATTCAGTACCCTATCCTAAAGCTTGCTGTTAGGAGGGAATCTGCAGCTTGCAGTGAAAGCGCTTCCAGAGGGGACTCTAATGAGGGCAAACATTTGATGGTAACAGCTTCCCTGCGGGAGATATTCTCTTTGCCAAAATCGCCTTATTAGATGCAGTTAAGTTACAATTCAGTATACTGTCCTATAGCTTGCTGTTAGGAGGGAATCTGCAGCTTGCAGTGAAAGCGCTTCCAGAGGGGAGTCTAATGAGGGCAAAGATTTGATGGTAGCAGCTTCCCTGCGGGAGATACTCTCTTTGCCAAAATCGCATTATTAGGCGAAAGTAAGTTACAATTCAGTACCCTATCCTAAAGCTTGCTGTTAGGAGGGAATCTGCAGCTTGCAGTGAAAGCGCTTCCAGAGGGGAGTCTAATGAGGGCAAAGATTTGATGGTAGCAGCTTCCCTGCGGGAGATACTCTCTTTGCCAAAATCGCATTATTAGGCGAAAGTAAGTTACAATTCAGTACCCTATCCTAAAGCTTGCTGTTAGGAGGGAATCTGCAGCTTGCAGTGAAAGCGCTTCCAGAGCGGAGTCTAATGAGGGCAAACATTTTATGGTAACAGCTTCCCTGCGGGAGATATTCTCTTTGCCAAAATCGCCTTATTAGCCGCAGTTAAGATACAATTCAGTACCCTATCCTAAAGCTTGCTGTTAGGAGGGAATCTGCAGCTTGCAGTGAAAGCGCTTCCAGAGGGGAGTCTAATGAGGGCAAACATTTCATGGTAGCAGCTTCCCTGCGGGAGATATTCTCTTTGCCAAAATCGCCTTTTTAGCCGCAGTTAAGTTACAATTCAGTACCCTATCCTAAAGCTTGCTGTTAGGAGGGAATCTGCAGCTTGCAGTGAAAGCGCTTCCAGAGGGGAGTCTAATGAGGGCAAACATTTGATGGTAGCAGCTTCCCTGCGGGAGATACTCCCTTTGCCAAAATCGCATTATTAGGCGAAAGTAAGTTACAATTCAGTACCCTATCCTAAAGCTTGCTGTTAGGAGGGAATCTGCAGCTTGCAGTGAAAGCACTTCCAGAGGGGAGTCCAATGAGGGCAAACATTTGATGGTAGCAGCTTCCCTGCGGGAGATACTCTCTTTGCCAAAATCGCATTATTAGGCGAAAGTAAGTTACAATTCAGTACCCTATCCTAAAGCTTGCTGTTAGGAGGGAATCTGCAGCTTGCAGTGAAAGCGCTTCCAGAGGGGAGTCTAATGAGGGCAAATATTTGATGGTAGCATCTTCCCTACGGGAGATATTCTCTTTGCCAAAATCGCCTTTTTAGCCGCAGTTAAGTTACAATTCAGTAGCCTATCCTAAAGCTTGCTGTTAGGAGGGAATCTGCAGCTTGCAGTGAAAGCGCTTCCAGAATGGAGTCTAATGAGGGCAAACATTTGATGGTAGCAGCTTCCCTGCGGGAGATACTCTCTTTGCCAAAATCGCATTACTAGGCGAAAGTAAGTTACAATTCAGTACCCTATCCTAAAGCTTGCTGTTAGGAGGGAATCTGCAGCTTGCAGTGAAAGCGCTTCGAGAGGGGAGTCTAATGAGGGCAAACATTTGATGGTAGCAGCTTCCCTGCGGGAGATAGTCTCTTTGCCAAAATCGCATTATTAGGCGAAAGTAAGTTACAATTCAGTACCCTATCCTAAAGCTTGCTGTTAGGAGGGAATCTGCAGCTTGCAGTGAAAGCGCTTCCAGAGGGGAGTCTAATGAGGGCAAATATTTGATGGTAGCATCTTCCCTGCGAGAGATATTCTCTTTGCCAAAATCGCCTTATTATTCGCAGTTAAGGTACAATTCAGAACACTTTCCTAAAGCTTGCTGTTAGGAGGGAATCTGCAGCTTGCAGTGAAAGCGCTTCCAGAGGGGAGTCTAATGAGGGCAAACATTTGATGGTAGCAGCTTCCCTGCGGGAGATAGTCTCTTTGCCAAAATCGCGTTATTAGGCGAAAGTAAGATACAATTCAGTACCCTATCCTAAAGCTTGCTGTTAGGAGGGTATCTGCAGCTTGAAGTGAATGTGCTTCCAGAGGGGAGTCTAACGAGGGCAAACATTTGATGGTAGCAGCTTTCCTGCGGGAGATACTCTCTTTGCCAAAATCACATTATAAGGCGAAAGTAAGTTACAAATCAGTACCCTATCCTAAAGCTTGCTGTTAGGAGGGAATCTTCAGCTTGCAGTGAAAGCGCTTCCAGAGGGTAGTCTAATGAGGGCAAACATTTGATGGTAGCAGCTTCCCTGCGGGAGATACTCTCATTGCCAAAATCGCATTATTAGCCGCAGTTAAGTTACAATTCAGTACCTTATCCTAAAGCTTGCTGTTAGGAGGGAATCTGCAGCTTGCAGTGAAAGCGCTTCCAGAGGGGAGTCTAATGAGGGCAAACATTTGATGGTAGCAGCTTCCCTGCGGGAGATACTCTCTTTGCCAAAACCGCATTATTAGGCGAAAGTAAGTTACAATTCAGTACCCTATCCTAAAGATTGCTGTTAGGAGGGAATCTGCAGCTTGCAGTGAAAGCGCTTGCAGAGGGGAGTCTAATGAGGGCAAACATTTGATGGTAGCAGCTTCCCTGCGGGAGATACTCTCTTTGCCAAAATCGCATTATTAGGCGAAAGTAAGATACAATTCAGTACCCTATCCTAAAGCTTGCTGTTAGGAGAGAATCTGCAGCTTGCAGTGAAAGCGCTTCCAGAGGGGAGTCTAACGAGGGCAAACATTTGATGGTAGCAGCTTCCCTGCAGGATATACTCTCTTTTCGGAAATCGCCTTATTAGCCGCAGTTAAGTTACAATTCAGTATCCTATCCTAAAGCTTGCTGTTAGGAAGGAATCTGCAGCTTGCAGTGAAAGCGCTTCCAGAGGGGAGTCTAACGAGGGCAAACATTTGATGGTAGCAGCTTCCCTGCGGGAAATACACTCTTTTCCAAAATCGCCTTATTAGCCGCAGTTAAGTTACAATTCAGTACCCTATCCTAAAGCTTGCTGTTAGGAGGGAATCTGCAGCTTGCAGTGAAAGCGCTTCCAGAGGGCAGTCTAATGAGGGCAAACATTTGATGGTAGCAGCTTCCTTGCGGGAGATACTCTCTTTGCCAAAATCGCATTATTAGGCGAAAGTAAGTTACAATTCAGTACCCTATCCTAAAGGTTGCTGTTAGGAGGGAATCTGCAGCTTGCAGTGAAAGCGCTTCCAGAGGGGAGTCTAATGAGGTCAAACATTTGATGGTAGCAGCTTCCCTGCGGGAGATATTCTCTTTGCCAAAATCGCCTTATTAGACGCAGTTAAGTTACAATTCAGTACCCTATCCTAAAGCTTGCTGTTAGGAGGGAATCTGCAGCTTGCAGTGAAAGCGCTTCCAGAGGGGAGTCTAATGAGGGCAAGGATTTGATGGTAGCAGCTTCCCTGCGGGAGATACTCTCTTTGCCAAAATCGCATTATTAGGCGAAAGTAAGTTACAATTCAGTACCCTATCCTAAAGCTTGCTGTTAGGAGGGAATCTGCAGCTTGCAGTGAAAGCGCTTCCAGAGGGGAGTCTAATGAGGGCAAAGATTTGATGGTAGCAGCTTCCCTGCGGGAGATACTCTCTTTGCCAAAATCGCATTATTAGGCGAAAGTAAGTTACAATTCAGTACCCTATCCTAAAGCTTGCTGTTAGGAGGGAATCTGCAGCTTGCAGTGAAAGCGCTTCCAGAGGGGAGTCTAATGAGGGCAAACATTTTATGGTAACAGCTTCCCTGCGGGAGATATTCTCTTTGCCAAAATCGCCTTATTAGCCGCAGTTAAGATACAATTCAGTACCCTATCCTAAAGCTTGCTGTTAGGAGGGAATCTGCAGCTTGCAGTGAAAGCGCTTCCAGAGGGGAGTCTAATGAGGGCAAACATTTCATGGTAGCAGCTTCCCTGCGGGAGATATTCTCTTTGCCAAAATCGCCTTTTTAGCCGCAGTTAAGTTACAATTCAGTACCCTATCCTAAAGCTTGCTGTTAGGAGGGAATCTGCAGCTTGCAGTGAAAGCGCTTCCTGAATGGAGTCTAATGAGGGCAAACATTTGATGGTAGCAGCTTCCCTGCGGTAGATACTCTCTTTGCCAAAATCGCATTATTAGGCGAAAGTAAGTTACAATTCAGTACCCTATCCTAAAGCTTGCTGTTAGGAGGGAATCTGCAGCTTGCAGTGAAAGCGCTTCCAGAGGGGAGTCCAATGAGGGCAAACATTTGATGGTAGCAGCTTCCCTGCGGGAGATACTCTCTTTGCCAAAATCGCATTATTAGGCGAATGTAAGTTACAATTCAGTACCCTATCCTAAAGCTTGCTGTTAGGAGGGAATCTGCAGCTTGCAGTGAAAGCGCTTCCAGAGGGGAGTCTAATGAGGGCAAATATTTGATGGTAGCATCTTCCCTACGGGAGATATTCTCTTTGCCAAAATCGCCTTTTTAGCCGCAGTTAAGTTACAATTCAGTACCCTATCCTAAAGCTTGCTGTTAGGAGGGAATCTGCAGCTTGCAGTGAAAGCGCTTCCAGAATGGAGTCTAATGAGGGCAAACATTTGATGGTAGCAGCTTCCCTGCGGGAGATACTCTCTTTGCCAAAATCGCATTATTAGGCGAAAGTAAGTTACAATTCAGTACCCTATCCTAAAGCTTGCTGTTAGGAGGGAATCTGCAGCTTGCAGTGAAAGCGCTTCCAGAGGGGAGTCTAATGAGGGCAAATATTTGATGGTAGCATCTTCCCTGCGGGAGATATTCTCTTTGCCAAAATCGCCTTATTATTCGCAGTTAAGATACAATTCAGAACCCTTTCCTAAAGCTTGCTGTTAGGAGGGAATCTGCAGCTTGCAGTGAAAGCGCTTCCAGAGGGGAGTCTAATGAGGGCAAACATTTGATGGTAGCAGCTTCCCTGCGGGAGATAGTCTCTTTGCAAAAATCGCGTTATTAGGCGAAAGTAAGATACAATTCAGTACCCTATCCTAAAGATTGCTGTTAGGAGGGTATCTGCAGCTTGAAGTGAATGTGCTTCCAGAGGGGAGTCTAACGAGGGCAAACATTTGATGGTAGCAGCTTCCCTGCGGGAGATACTCTCTTTGCCAAAACCGCATTATGAGGCGAAAGTAAGTTACAAATCAGTACCCTATCCTAAAGCTTGCTGTTAGGAGGGAATCTTCAGCTTGCAGTGAAAGCGCTTCCAGAGGGGAGTCTAATGAGGGCAAACATTTGATGGTAGCAGCTTCCCTGCGGGAGATACTCTCTTTGCCAAAATCGCCTTATTAGGCGAAAGTAAGTTACAATTCAGTACCCTATCCTAAAGCTTGCTGTTAGGAGAGAATCTGCAGATTGCAGTGAAAGCGCTTCCAGAGGGGAGTCTAACGAGGGCAAACATTTGATGGTAGCAGCTTCCCTGCAGGATATACTCTCTTTTCGGAAATCGCCTTATTAGCCGCAGTTAAGTTACAATTCAGTATCCTATCCTAGAGCTTGCTGTTAGGAAGGAATCTGCAGCTTGCAGTGAAAGCGCTTCCAGAGGGGAGTCTAATGAGGGCAAATATTTGATGGTAGCAGCTTCCCTGCGGGAAATACACACTTTTCCAAAATCGCCTTATTAGCCGCAGTTAAGTTACAATTCAGTACCCTATCCTAAAGCTTGCTGTTAGGAGGGAATCTGCAGTTTGCAGTGAAAGCGCTTCCAGAGGGGAGTGTAATGAGGGCAAACATTTGATGGTAGCAGCTTCCCTGCGGGAGATATTCTCTTTGCCAAAATCGCATTATTATGCGAAAGTAAGTTACAATTCAGTACCCTATCCTAAAGCTTGCTGTTAGGAGGGAATCTGCAGCTTGCAGTGAAAGCGCTTCCAGAGGGGAATCTAATGAGGGCAAATATTTGATGGTAGCATCTTCCCTGCGGGAGATAATCTCTTTGCCAAAATCTCCTTATTAGCCGCAGTTAAGATACAATTCAGTACCCTATCCTAAAGCTTGCTGTTAGGAGGGAATCTGCAGCTTGCAGTGAAAGCGCTTCCAGAGGGGAGTCTAATGAGGGCAAACATTTGATGGTAACAGCTTCCCTGCGGGAGATACTCTCTTTGCCAAAATCGCGTTATTAGGCGAAAGTAAGTTACAATTCAGTACCCTATCCTAAAGCTTGCTGTTAGGAGGGAATCTGCAGCTTGAAGTGAATGCGCTTCCGGAGGGGAGTCTAACGAGGGCAAACATTTGATGGTAGCAGCTTCCCTGCACGATATACTCTCTTTTCGGAAATCGCCTTATTAGCCGCAGTTAAGTTACAATTCAGTATCCTATCCTAAAGCTTGCTGTTAGGAGGGAATCTGCAGCTTGCAGTGAAAGCGCTTCCAGAGGGTAGTCTAATGAGGGCAAACATTTGATGGTAGCAGCTTCCCTGCGGGAGATACTCTCTTTGCCAAAATCGCATTATTAGGCGAAAGTAAGTTACAATTCAGTACCCTATCCTAAAGCTTGCTGTTAGGAGGGAATCTGCAGCTTGCAGTGAAAGCGCTTCCAGAGGGGAGTCTAATGAGGGCAAAGATTTGATGGTAGCAGCTTCCCTGCGGGAGATACTCTCTTTGCCAAAATCGCATTATTAGGCGAAAGTAAGTTACAATTCAGTACCCTATCCTAAAGCTTGCTGTTAGGAGGGAATCTGCAGCTTGCAGTGAAAGCGCTTCCAGAGGGGAGTCTAATGAGGGCAAACATTTGATGGTAGCAGCTTCCCTGCGGGAGATACTCTCTTTGCCAATACCGCATTATTAGGCGAAAGTAAGTTACAATTCGGTACCCTATCCTAAAGCTTGCTGTTAGGAGGGAATCTGCAGCTTGCAGTGAAAGCGCTTCCAGAGGGGAGTCTAATGAGGGCAAACATTTGATGGTAGCAGCTTCCCTGCGGGAGATACTCTCTTTGCCAAAATTGCATTATTAGGCGAAAGTAAGATACAATTCAGTACCCTATCCTAAAGCTCGCTCTTAGGAGGGAATCTGCAGCTTGCAGTGAAAGCGCTTCCAGAGGGGAGTCTAATGAGGGCAAACATTTGATGGTAGCAGCTTCCCTGCAGGATATACTCTCTTTTCCGTAATCGCCTTATTAGCCGCAGTTAAGTTACAATTCAGTACCCTATCCTAAAGCTTGCTGTTAGGAGGGAATCTGCAGCTTGCAGTGAAAGCGCTTCCAGAGGGGAGTCTAATGAGGGCAAATATTTGACGGTAGCAGCTTCCCTGCGGGAGATACTCTCTTTGACAAAATCGCATTATTAGGCGAAAGTAAGTTACAATTCAGTACCCTATCCTAAAGCTTGCTGTTAGGAGGGAATCTGCAGCTTGCAGTGAAAGCGCTTCCAGAGTGGAGTCTAATGAGGGCAAACATTTGATGGTAGCAGCTTCCCTGCAGGATATACTCTCTTTGCCAAAATCGCATTTTTAGGCGAAAGTAAGATACAATTCAGTACCCTATCCTAAAGCTTGCTGTTAGGAGGGAATCTGCAGCTTGCAGTGAAAGCGCTTCCAGAGGGGAGTCTAATGAGGGCAAAGATTTGATGGTAGCAGCTTCCCTGCGGGAGATATTCTCTTTGCCAAAATCGCCTTATTAGCCGCAGTTAAGATACAATTCAGAACACTATCCTAAAGCTTGCTGTTAGGAGGGAATCTGCAGCTTGCAGTGAAAGCGCTTCCAGAGGGGAGTCTAATGAGGGCAAACATTTGATGGTAGCAGCTTCCCTGCGGGAGATATTCTCTTTTCCAAAATCGCCTTATTAGCCGCAGTTAAGTTACAATTCAGTACCCTATCCTAAAGCTTGCTGTTAGGAGGGAATCTGCAGCTTGCAGTGAAAGTGCTTCCAGAGGGGAGTCTAATGAGGGCAAACATTTGATGGTAGCAGCTTCCCTGCGGGAGATACTCTCTTTGCCAAAATCGCATTATTAGCCGCAGTTAAGTTACAATTCAGTATCCTATCCTAAAGCTTGCTGTTAGGAGGGAATCTGCAGCTTGCAGTGAAAGCGCTTCCAGAGGGTAGTCTAATGAGGGCAAACATTTGATGGTAGCAGCTTCCCTGCGGGAGATACTCTCTTTGCCAAAATCGCATTATTAGGCGAAAGTAAGTTACAATTCAGTACCCTATCCTAAAGCTTGCTGTTAGGAGGGAATCTGCAGCTTGCAGTGAAAGCGCTTCCAGAGGGGAGTCTAATGAGGGCAAACATTTGATGGTAGCAGCTTCCCTGCGGGAGATACTCTCTTTGCCAAAATCGCATTATTAGGCGAAAGTAAGTTACAATTCGGTACCCTATCCTAAAGCTTGCTGTTAGGAGGGAATCTGCAGCTTGCAGTGAAAGCGCTTCCAGAGGGGAGTCTAATGAGGGCAAACATTTGATGGTAGCAGCTTCCCTGCGGGAGATACTCTCTTTGCCAAAATCGCATTATTAGGCGAAAGTAAGTTACAATTCAGTACCCTATCCTAAAGCTCGCTCTTAGGAGGGAATCTGCAGCTTGCAGTGAAAGCGCTTCCAGAGGGGAGTCTAATGAGGGCAAACATTTGATGGTAGCAGCTTCCCTGCAGGATATACTCTCTTTTCCGAAATCGCCTTATTAGCCGCAGTTAAGTTACAATTCAGTACCCTATCCTAAAGCTTGCTGTTAGGAGGGAATCTGCAGCTTGCAGTGAAAGCGCTTCCAGAGGGGAGTCTAATGAGGGCAAATATTTGACGGTAGCAGCTTCCCTGCGGGAGATACTCTCTTTGCCAAAATCGCCTTTTTAGCCGCAGTTAAGTTACAATTCAGTACCCTATCCTAAAGCTTGCTGTTAGGAGGGAATCTGCAGCTTGCAGTGAAAGCGCTTCCTGAATGGAGTCTAATGAGGGCAAACATTTGATGGTAGCAGCTTCCCTGCGGGAGATACTCTCTTTGCCAAAATCGCATTTTTAGGCGAAAGTAAGTTACAATTCAGTACCCTATCCTAAAGCTTGCTGTTAGGAGGGAATCTGCAGCTTGCAGTGAAAGCGCTTCCAGAGGGGAGTCTAATGAGGGCAAACATTTGATGGTAGCAGCTTCCCTGCGGGCGATATTCTCATTGCCAAAATCGCCTTTTTAGCCGCAGTTAAGTTACAATTCAGTACCCTATCCTAAAGCTTGCTGTTAGGAGGGAATTTGCAGCTTGCAGTGAAAGCGCTTCCAGAGGGGAGTCTAATGAGGGCAAACATTTGATGGTAGCAGCTTCCCTGCGGGAGATACTCTCTTTGCCAAAATCGCATTATTAGGCGAAAGTAAGTTACAATTCAGTACCCTATCCTAAAGCTTGCTGTTAGGAGGGAATCTGCAGCTTGCAGTGAAAGCGCTTCCAGAGGGGAGTCTAATGAGGGCAAACATTTGATGGTAGCAGCTTCCCTGCGGGAGATACTCTCTTTGCCAAAACCGCATTATTAGGCGAAAGTAAGTTACAATTCGGTACCCTATCCTAAAGCTTGCTGTTAGGAGGGAATCTGCAGCTTGCAGTGAAAGCGCTTCCAGAGGGGAGTCTAATGAGGGCAAACATTTGATGGTAGCAGCTTCCCTGCGGGAGATACTCTCTTTGCCAAAATTGCATTATTAGGCGAAAGTAAGATACAATTCAGTACCCTATCCTAAAGCTCGCTCTTAGGAGGGAATCTGCAGCTTGCAGTGAAAGCGCTTCCAGAGGGGAGTCTAATGAGGGCAAACATTTGATGGTAGCAGCTTCCCTGCAGGATATACTCTCTTTTCCGTAATCGCCTTATTAGCCGCAGTTAAGTTACAATTCAGTACCCTATCCTAAAGCTTGCTGTTAGGAGGGAATCTGCAGCTTGCAGTGAAAGCGCTTCCAGAGGGGAGTCTAATGAGGGCAAACATTTGATGGTAGCAGCTTCCCTGCGGGAGATACTCTCTTTGCCAAAATCGCATTATTAGGAGAAAGTAAGTTAAAATTCAGTACCCTTTCCTAAAGCTTGCTGTTAGGAGGGAATCTGCAGCTTGCAGTGAAAGCGCTTCCAGAGGGGAGTCTAATGAGGGCAAACATTTCATGGTAGCAGCTTCCCTGCGGGAGATACTCTCCTTGCCAAAATCTCATTTTTAGGCGAAAGTAAGATACAATTCAGTACCCTATCCTAAAGCTTGCTGTTAGGAGGGAATCTGCAGCTTGCAGTGAAAGCGCTTCCAGAGGGGAGTCTAATGAGGGCAAACATTTGATGGTAGCAGCTTCCCTGCGGGAGATATTCTCTTTTCCAAAATCGCCTTATTAGCCGCAGTTAAGTTACAATTCAGTACCCTATCCTAAAGCTTGCTGTTAGGAGGGAATCTGCAGCTTGCAGTGAAAGTGCTTCCAGAGGGGAGTCTAATGAGGGCAAACATTTCATGGTAACAGCTTCCCTGCGGGAGATATTGTCTTTTCAATATCACCTTATTAGGCGAAAGTAAGTTACAATTCAGTACCCTATCCTAAAGCTTGCTGTTAGGAGGGAATCTGCAGCTTGCAGTGAAAGCGCTTCCAGAGGGGAGTCTAATGAGGGCAAACATTTGATGGTAGCAGCTTCCCTGCGGGAGATATTCTCATTGCCAAAATCGCATTATTAGCCGCAGTTAAGTTACAATTCAGTACCCTATCCTAAAGCTTGCTGTTAGGAGGGAATCTGCAGCTTGCAGTGAAAGCGCTTCCAGAGGGGAGTCTAATGAGGGCAAACATTTGATGGTAGCAGCTTCCCTGCGGGAGATATTCTCTTTGCCAAAATCGCCTTATTAGCCGCAGTTAAGTTACAATTCAGTACCCTTTCCTAAAACTTGCTGTTAGGAGGGAATCTGCAGCTTGCAGTGAAAGCGCTTCCAGAGGGGAGTCTAATGAGGGCAAACATTTGATGGTAACAGCTTCCCTGCGGGAGATATTCTCTTTGCCAAAATCGCCTTATTAGGCGAAAGTAAGATACAATTCAGTACCCTATCCTAAAGCTTGCTGTTAGGAGGGAATCTGCAGCTTGCAGTGAAAGCGCTTCCAGAGGGGAGTCTAATGTGGGCAAACATTTGATGGTAGCAGCTTCCCTGCGGGAGATACTCTCTTTGCCAAAATCGCATTATTAGGCGAAAGTAAGTTACAATTCAGTACCCTTTCCTAAAGCTTGCTGTTAGGAGGGAATCTGCAGCTTGCAGTGAAAGCGCTTCCAGAGGGGAGTCTAATGAGGGCAAACATTTGATGGTAGCAGCTTCCCTGCGGGAGATAGTCTCTTTGCCATAATCGCATTATTAGGCGAAAGTAAGATACAATTCAGTACCCTATCCTAAAGCTTGCTGTTAGGAGGGAATCTGCAGCTTGCAGTGAAAGCGCTTCCAGAGGGGATTCTAATGAGGGCAAACATGTGATGGTAGCAGCTTCCCTGCGGGAGATACTCTCTTTGCCAAAATCGCATTATTAGGCGAAAGTAAGTTACAATTCAGTACCCTATCCTAAAGCTTGCTGTTAGGAGGGAAACTGCAGCTTGCAGTGAAAGCGCTTCCAGAGGGGAGTCTAATGAGGGCAAACATTTGATGGTAGCAGCTTCCCTGCGGGAGATATTCTCTTTGCCAAAATCGCCTTATTAGACGCAGTTAAGTTACAATTCAGTACAGTGTCCTACAGCTTGCTGTTAGGAGGGAATCTGCAGCTTGCAGTGAAAGCGCTTCCAGAGGGGAGTCTAATGAGGGCAAACATTTGATGGTAGCAGCTTCCCTGCGGGAGATACTCTCTTTGCCAAAATCGCATTATTATGCGAAAGTAAGTTACAATTCAGTACCCTATCCTAAAGCTTGCTGTTAGGAGGGAATCTGCAGCTTGCAGTGAAAGCGCTTCCAGAGGGGAGTCTAAGGAGGGCAAACATGTGATGGTAGCAGCTTCCCTGCGGGAGATACTCTCTTTGCCAAAATCGCCTTATTAGCCGCAGTTAAGTTACAATTCAGTACCCTATCCTAAAGCTTGCTGTTAGGAGGGAATCTGCAGCTTGCAGTGAAAGCGCTTCCAGAGGGGAGTCTAATGACGGCAAACATTTGATGGTAGCAGCTTCCCTGCGGGAGATATTCTCATTGCCAAAATCGCCTTATTAGCCGCAGTTAAGATACAGTTCAGTACCCTATCCTAAAGCTTGCTGTTAGGAGGGAATCTGCAGCTTGCAGTGAAAGCGCTTCCAGAGGGGAGTCTAATGAGGGCAAACATTTGATGGTAGCAGCTTCCCTGCAGGATATACTCTCTTTTGCGAAATCGCCTTATTAGCCGCAGTTAAGTTACAATTCAGTACCCTATCCTAAAGCTTGCTGTTAGGAGGGAATCTGCAGCTTGCAGTGAAAGCACTTCCAGAGGGGAGTCTAATGAGGGCAAACATTTGATGGTAGCAGCTTCCCTGCGGGAGATACCCTCTTTGCCAAAATCGCATTATTAGGCGAAAGTAAGTTACCATTCAGTAACCTATCATAAGCTTGCTGTTAGGAGGGAATCTGCAGCTTGCAGTGAAAGCGCTTCCAGAGGGGAGTCTAATGAGGGCAAACATTTGATGGTAACAGCTTCCCTGCGGGAGATATTGTCTTTTCAATATCGCCTTATTAGGCGAAAGTAAGTTACAATTCAGTACCCTATCCTAAAGCTTGCTGTTAGGAGGGAATCTGCAGCTTGCAGTGAAAGCGCTTCCAGAGGGGAGTCTAATGAGGGCAAACATTTGATGGTAGCAGCTTCCCTGCGGGAGATATTCTCTTTGCCAAAATCGCCTTATTAGCCGCAGTTAAGATACAATTCAGAACACTATCCTAAAGCTTGCTGTTAGGAGGGAATCTGCAGCTTGCAGTGAAAGCGCTTCCAGAGGGGAGTCTAATGAGGGCAAACATTTGATGGTAGCAGCTTCCCTGCGGGAGATATTCTCTTTTCCAAAATCGCCTTATTAGCCGCAGTTAAGTTACAATTCAGTACCCTATCCTAAAGCTTGCTGTTAGGAGGGAATCTGCAGCTTGCAGTGAAAGCGCTTCCAGAGGGGAGTCTAATGAGGGCAAATATTTGACGGTAGCAGCTTCCCTGCGGGAGATACTCTCTTTGCCAAAATCGCCTTTTTAGCCGCAGTTAAGTTACAATTCAGTACCCTATCCTAAAGCTTGCTGTTAGGAGGGAATCTGCAGCTTGCAGTGAAAGCGCTTCCTGAATGGAGTCTAATGAGGGCGAACATTTGATGGTAGCAGCTTCCCTGCGGGCGATATTCTCATTGCCAAAATCGCCTTTTTAGCCGCAGTTAAGTTACAATTCAGTACCCTATCCTAAAGCTTGCTGTTAGGAGGGAATTTGCAGCTTGCAGTGAAAGCGCTTCCAGAGGGGAGTCTAATGAGGGCAAACATTTGATGGTAGCAGCTTCCCTGCGGGAGATACTCTCTTTGCCAAAATCGCATTATTAGGCGAAAGTAAGTTACAATTCAGTACCCTATCCTAAAGCTTGCTGTTAGGAGGGAATCTGCAGCTTGCAGTGAAAGCGCTTCCAGAGGGGAGTCTAATGAGGGCAAACATTTGATGGTAGCAGCTTCCCTGCGGGAGATACTCTCTTTGCCAAAACCGCATTATTAGGCGAAAGTAAGTTACAATTCGGTACCCTATCCTAAAGCTTGCTGTTAGGAGGGAATCTGCAGCTTGCAGTGAAAGCGCTTCCAGAGGGGAGTCTAATGAGGGCAAACATGTGATGGTAGCAGCTTCCCTGCGGGAGATACTCTCTTTGCCAAAATCGCATTATTAGGCGAAAGTAAGTTACAATTCAGTACCCTATCCTAAAGCTTGCTGTTAGGAGGGAAACTGCAGCTTGCAGTGAAAGCGCTTCCAGAGGGGAGTCTAATGAGGGCAAACATTTGATGGTAGCAGCTTCCCTGCGGGAGATATTCTCTTTGCCAAAATCGCCTTATTAGACGCAGTTAAGTTACAATTCAGTACAGTGTCCTACAGCTTGCTGTTAGGAGGGAATCTGCAGCTTGCAGTGAAAGCGCTTCCAGAGGGGAGTCTAATGAGGGCAAACATTTGATGGTAGCAGCTTCCCTGCGGGAGATACTCTCTTTGCCAAAATCGCATTATTATGCGAAAGTAAGTTACAATTCAGTACCCTATCCTAAAGCTTGCTGTTAGGAGGGAATCTGCAGCTTGCAGTGAAAGCGCTTCCAGAGGGGAGTCTAAGGAGGGCAAACATGTGATGGTAGCAGCTTCCCTGCGGGAGATACTCTCTTTGCCAAAATCGCCTTATTAGCCGCAGTTAAGTTACAATTCAGTACCCTATCCTAAAGCTTGCTGTTAGGAGGGAATCTGCAGCTTGCAGTGAAAGCGCTTCCAGAGGGGAGTCTAATGACGGCAAACATTTGATGGTAGCAGCTTCCCTGCGGGAGATATTCTCATTGCCAAAATCGCCTTATTAGCCGCAGTTAAGATACAGTTCAGTACCCTATCCTAAAGCTTGCTGTTAGGAGGGAATCTGCAGCTTGCAGTGAAAGCGCTTCCAGAGGGGAGTCTAATGAGGGCAAACATTTGATGGTAGCAGCTTCCCTGCAGGATATACTCTCTTTTGCGAAATCGCCTTATTAGCCGCAGTTAAGTTACAATTCAGTACCCTATCCTAAAGCTTGCTGTTAGGAGGGAATCTGCAGCTTGCAGTGAAAGCACTTCCAGAGGGGAGTCTAATGAGGGCAAACATTTGATGGTAGCAGCTTCCCTGCGGGAGATACCCTCTTTGCCAAAATCGCATTATTAGGCGAAAGTAAGTTACCATTCAGTAACCTATCATAAGCTTGCTGTTAGGAGGGAATCTGCAGCTTGCAGTGAAAGCGCTTCCAGAGGGGAGTCTAATGAGGGCAAACATTTGATGGTAACAGCTTCCCTGCGGGAGATATTGTCTTTTCAATATCGCCTTATTAGGCGAAAGTATGTTACAATTCAGTACCCTATCCTAAAGCTTGCTGTTAGGAGGGAATCTGCAGCTTGCAGTGAAAGCGCTTCCAGAGGGGAGTCTAATGAGGGCAAACATTTGATGGTAGCAGCTTCCCTGCGGGAGATATTCTCTTTGCCAAAATCGCCTTATTAGCCGCAGTTAAGATACAATTCAGAACACTATCCTAAAGCTTGCTGTTAGGAGGGAATCTGCAGCTTGCAGTGAAAGCGCTTCCAGAGGGGAGTCTAATGAGGGCAAACATTTGATGGTAGCAGCTTCCCTGCGGGAGATATTCTCTTTTCCAAAATCGCCTTATTAGCCGCAGTTAAGTTACAATTCAGTACCCTATCCTAAAGCTTGCTGTTAGGAGGGAATCTGCAGCTTGCAGTGAAAGCGCTTCCAGAGGGGAGTCTAATGAGGGCAAATATTTGACGGTAGCAGCTTCCCTGCGGGAGATACTCTCTTTGCCAAAATCGCCTTTTTAGCCGCAGTTAAGTTACAATTCAGTACCCTATCCTAAAGCTTGCTGTTAGGAGGGAATCTGCAGCTTGCAGTGAAAGCGCTTCCTGAATGGAGTCTAATGAGGGCGAACATTTGATGGTAGCAGCTTCCCTGCGGGCGATATTCTCATTGCCAAAATCGCCTTTTTAGCCGCAGTTAAGTTACAATTCAGTACCCTATCCTAAAGCTTGCTGTTAGGAGGGAATTTGCAGCTTGCAGTGAAAGCGCTTCCAGAGGGGAGTCTAATGAGGGCAAACATTTGATGGTAGCAGCTTCCCTGCGGGAGATACTCTCTTTGCCAAAATCGCATTATTAGGCGAAAGTAAGTTACAATTCAGTACCCTATCCTAAAGCTTGCTGTTAGGAGGGAATCTGCAGCTTGCAGTGAAAGCGCTTCCAGAGGGGAGTCTAATGAGGGCAAACATTTGATGGTAGCAGCTTCCCTGCGGGAGATACTCTCTTTGCCAAAACCGCATTATTAGGCGAAAGTAAGTTACAATTCGGTACCCTATCCTAAAGCTTGCTGTTAGGAGGGAATCTGCAGCTTGCAGTGAAAGCGCTTCCAGAGGGGAGTCTAATGAGGGCAAACATTTGATGGTAGCAGCTTCCCTGCGGGAGATACTCTCTTTGCCAAAATTGCATTATTAGGCGAAAGTAAGATACAATTCAGTACCCTATCCTAAAGCTCGCTCTTAGGAGGGAATCTGCAGCTTGCAGTGAAAGCGCTTCCAGAGGGGAGTCTAATGAGGGCAAACATTTGATGGTAGCAGCTTCCCTGCAGGATATACTCTCTTTTCCGTAATCGCCTTATTAGCCGCAGTTAAGTTACAATTCAGTACCCTATCCTAAAGCTTGCTGTTAGGAGGGAATCTGCAGCTTGCAGTGAAAGCGCTTCCAGAGGGGAGTCTAATGAGGGCAAGCATTTGATGGTAGCAGCTTCCCTGCAGGATATACTCTCTTTGCCATAATCGCATTTTTAGGCGAAAGTAAGATACAATTCAGTACCCTATCCTAAAGCTTGCTGTTAGGAGGGAATCTGCAGCTTGCAGTGAAAGCGCTTCCAGAGGGGAGTCTAATGAGGGCAAAGATTTGATGGTAGCAGCTTCCCTGCGGGAGATATTCTCTTTGCCATAATCGCCTTATTAGCCGCAGTTAAAATACAATTCAGTACCCTATCCTAAATCTTGCTGTTAGGAGGGAATCTGCAGCTTGCAGTGAAAGCGCTTCCAGAGGGGAGTCTAATGAGGGCAAACATTTGATGGTAGCAGCTTCCCTGCGGGAGATATTCTCTTTTCCAAAATCGCCTTATTAGCCGCAGTTAAGTTACAATTCAGTACCCTATCCTAAAGCTTGCTGTTAGGAGGGAATCTGCAGCTTGCAGTGAAAGTGCTTCCAGAGGGGAGTCTAATGAGGGCAAACATTTGATGGTAGCAGCTTCCCTGCGGGAGATACTCTCTTTGCCAAAATCGCATTATTAGGCGAAAGTAAGTTAAAATTCAGTACCCTTTCCTAAAGCTTGCTGTTAGGAGGGAATCTGCAGCTTGCAGTGAAAGCGCTTCCAGAGGGGAGTCTAATGAGGGCAAACATTTCATGGTAGCAGCTTCCCTGCGGGAGATACTCTCCTTGCCATAATCGCATTATTAGGCGAAAGTAAGTTACAATTCAGTACCCTATCCTAAAGCTTGCTGTTAGGAGGGAATCTGCAGCTTGCAGTGAAAGCACTTCCAGAGGGGAGTCTAATGAGGGCAAACATTTGATGGTAGCAGCTTCCCTGCGGGAGATACCCTCTTTGCCAAAATCGCATTATTAGGCGAAAGTAAGTTACAATTCAGTACCCTATCATAAGCTTGCTGTTAGGAGGGAATCTGCAGCTTGCAGTGAAAGCGCTTCCAGAGGGGAGTCTAATGAGGGCAAACATTTGATGGTAGCAGCTTCCCTGCGGGAGATACTCTCTTTGCCAAAATCGCATTATTAGGCGAAAGTAAGTTACAATTCAGTACCCTATCCTAAAGCTTGCTGTTAGGAGGGAATCTGCAGCTTGCTGTGAAAGCGCTTCCAGAGGGGAGTCTAAGGAGGGCAAACATGTGATGGTAGCAGCTTCCCTGCGGGAGATACTCTCTTTGCCAAAATCGCCTTATTAGCCGCAGTTAAGTTACAATTCAGTACCCTATCCTAAAGCTTGCTGTTAGGAGGGAATCTGCAGCTTGCAGTGAAAGCGCTTCCAGAGGGGAGTCTAATGAGGGCAAACATTTGATGGTAGCAGCTTCCCTGCGGGAGATATTCTCATTGCCAAAATCGCCTTATTAGCCGCAGTTAAGATACAGTTCAGTACCCTATCCTAAAGCTTGCTGTTAGGAGGGAATCTGCAGCTTGCAGTGAAAGCGCTTCCAGAGGGGAGTCTAATGAGGGCAAACATTTGATGGTAGCAGCTTCCCTGCGGGAGATACCCTCTTTGCCATAATCGCATTATTAGGCGAAAGTAAGTTACCATTCAGTACCCTATCCTAAAGCTTGCTGTTAGGAGGGAATCTGCAGCTTGCAGTGAAAGCGCTTCCAGAGGGGAGTCTAATGAGGGCAAACATTTGATGGTAACAGCTTCCCTGCGGGAGATATTGTCTTTTCAATATCGCCTTATTAGGCGAAAGTAAGTTACAATTCAGTACCCTATCCTAAAGCTTGCTGTTAGGAGGGAATCTGCAGCTTGCAGTGAAAGCGCTTCCAGAGGGGAGTCTAATGAGGGCAAACATTTGATGGTAGCAGCTTCCTTGCGGGAGATATTCTCATTGCCAAAATCGCATTATTAGCCGCAGTTAACTTACAATTCAGTACCCTATCCTAAAGCTTGCTGTTAGGAGGGAATCTGCAGCTTGCAGTGAAAGCGCTTCCAGAGGGGAGTCTAATGAGGGCAAACATTTGATGGTAGCGGCTTCCCTGCGGGAGATATTCTCATTGCCAAAATCGCCTTATTAGCCGCAGTTAAGTTACAATTCAGTACCCTTTCCTAAAACTTGCTGTTAGGAGGGAATCTGCAGCTTGCAGTGAAAGCGCTTCCAGAGGGGAGTCTAATGAGGGCAAACATTTGATGGTAACAGCTTCCCTGCGGGAGATATTCTCTTTGCCAAAATCGCATTATTAGGCGAAAGTAAGATACAATTCAGTACCCTATCCTAAAGCTTGCTGTTAGGAGGGAATCTGCAGCTTGCAGTGAAAGCGCTTCCAGAGGGGAGTCTAATGTGGGCAAACATTTGATGGTAGCAGCTTCCCTGCGGGAGATACTCTCTTTGCCAAAATCGCATTATTAGGCGAAAGTAAGTTACAATTCAGTACCCTTTCCTAAATTTTGCTGTTAGGAGGGAATCTGCAGCTTGCAGTGAAAGCGCTTCCAGAGGGGAGTCTAATGAGGGCAAAGATTTGATGGTAGCAGCTTCCCTGCGGGAGATAGTCTCTTTGCCAAAATCGCATTATTAGGCCAAAGTAAGATACAATTCAGTACCCTATCCTAAAGCTTGCTGTTAGGAGGGAATCTGCAGCTTGCAGTGAAAGCGCTTCCAAAGGGGAGTCTAATGAGGGCAAACATGTGATGGTAGCAGCTTCCCTGCGGGAGATACTCTCTTTGCCAAAATCGCATTATTAGGCGAAAGTAAGTTACAATTCAGTACACTATCCTAAAGCTTGCTGTTAGGAGGGAAACTGCAGCTTGCAGTGAAAGCGCTTCCAGAGGGGAGTCTAATGAGGGCAAACATTTGATGGTAGCAGCTTCCCTGCGGGAGATATTCTCTTTGCCAAAATCGCCTTATTAGACGCAGTTAAGTTACAATTCAGTACAGTGTCCTACAGCTTGCTGTTAGGAGGGAATCTGCAGCTTGCAGTGAAAGCGCTTCCAGAGGGGAGTCTAATGAGGGCAAACATTTGATGGTAGCAGCTTCCCTGCGGGAGATACTCTCTTTGCCAAAATCGCCTTATTAGCCGCAGTTAAGTTACAATTCAGTACCCTATACTAAAGCTTGCTTTTAGGAGGGAATCTGCAGCTTGCAGTGAAAGCGCTTCCAGAGGGGAGTCTAATGAGGGCAAACATTTGATGGTAGCAGCTTCCCTGCGGGAGATACTCTCCTTGCCATAATCGCATTATTAGGCGAAAGTAAGTTACAATTCAGTACCCTATCCTAAAGCTTGCTGTTAGGAGGGAATCTGCAGCTTGCAGTGAAAGCGCTTCCAGAGGGGAGTCTAATGAGGGCAAACATTTGATGGTAGCAGCTTCCCTGCGGAGATACCCTCTTTGCCAAAATCGCATTATTAGCCGCAGTTAAGTTACAATTCAGTACCCTATACTAAAGCTTGCTGTTAGGAGGGAATCTGCAGCTTGCAGTGAAAGCGCTTCCAGAGGGGAGTCTAATGAGGGCAAACATTTGATGGTAGCAGCTTCCCTGCGGGAGATATTCTCATTGCCATAATCGCCTTATTAGCCGCAGTTAAGTTACAGTTCAGTACCCTATCCTAAAGCTTGATGTTAGGAGGGAATCTGCAGCTTGCAGTGAAAGCGCTTCCAGAGGGGAGTCTAATGAGGGCAAACATTTGATGGTAGCAGCTTCCCTGCAGGATATACTCTCTTTTGCGAAATCGCCTTATAAGCCGCAGTTAAGTTATAATTCAGTACCCTTTCCTAAAGCTAGCTGTTAGGAGGGAATCTGCAGCTTGCAGTGAAAGCACTTCCAGAGGGGAGTCTAATGAGGGCAAACATTTGATGGTAGCAGCTTCCCTGCGGGAGATACCCTCTTTGCCAAAATCGCATTATTAGGCGAAAGTAAGTTACCATTCAGTACCCTATCATAAGCTTGCTGTTAGGAGGGAATCTGCAGCTTGCAGTGAAAGCGCTTCCAGAGGGGAGTCTAATGAGGGCAAACATTTGATGGTAACAGCTTCCCTGCGGGAGATATTGTCTTTTCAATATCGCCTTATTAGGCGAAAGTAAGTTACAATTCAGTACCCTATCCTAAAGCTTGCTGTTAGGAGGGAATCTGCAGCTTGCAGTGAAAGCGCTTCCAGAGGGGAGTCTAATGAGGGCAAACATTTGATGGTAGCAGCTTCCCTGCGGGAGATATTCTCATTGCCAAAATCGCATTATTAGCCGCAGTTAAGTTACAATTCAGTACCCTATCCTAAAGCTTGCTGTTAGGAGGGAATCTGCAGCTTGCAGTGAAAGCGCTTCCAGAGGGGAGTCTAATGAGGGCAAACATTTGATGGTAGCGGCTTCCCTGCGGGAGATATTCTCATTGCCAAAATCGCCTTATTAGCCGCAGTTAAGTTACAATTCAGTACCCTTTCCTAAAACTTGCTGTTAGGAGGGAATCTGCAGCTTGCAGTGAAAGCGCTTCCAGAGGGGAGTCTAATGAGGGCAAACATTTGATGGTAACAGCTTCCCTGCGGGAGATATTCTCTTTGCCAAAATCGCCTTATTAGGCGAAAGTAAGATACAATTCAGTACCCTATCCTAAAGCTTGCTGTTAGGAGGGAATCTGCAGCTTGCAGTGAAAGCGCTTCCAGAGGGGAGTCTAATGTGGGCAAACATTTGATGGTAGCAGCTTCCCTGCGGGAGATACTCTCTTTGCCAAAATCTCATTATTAGGCGAAAGTAAGTTACAATTCAGTACCCTTTCCTAAAGCTTGCTGTTAGGAGGGAATCTGCAGCTTGCAGTGAAAGCGCTTCCAGAGGGGAGTCTAATGAGGGCAAAGATTTGATGGTAGCAGCTTCCCTGCGGGAGATAGTCTCTTTGCCAAAATCGCATTATTAGGCCAAAGTAAGATACAATTCAGTACCCTATCCTAAAGCTTGCTGTTAGGAGGGAATCTGCAGCTTGCAGTGAAAGCGCTTCCAGAGGGGAGTCTAATGAGGGCAAACATGTGATGGTAGCAGCTTCCCTGCGGGAGATACTCTCTTTGCCAAAATCGCATTATTAGGCGAAAGTAAGTTACAATTCAGTACCCTATCCTAAAGCTTGCTGTTAGGAGGGAAACTGCAGCTTGCAATGAAAGCGCTTCCAGAGGGGAGTCTAATGAGGGCAAACATTTGATGGTAGCAGCTTCCCTGCGGGAGATATTCTCTTTGCCAAAATCGCCTTATTAGACGCAGTTAAGTTACAATTCAGTACAGTGTCCTACAGCTTGCTGTTAGGAGGGAATCTGCAGCTTGCAGTGAAAGCGCTTCCAGAGGGGAGTCTAATGAGGGCAAACATTTGATGGTAGCAGCTTCCCTGCGGGAGATACTCTCTTTGCCAAAATCGCCTTATTAGCCGCAGTTAAGATACAATTCAGTACCCTATACTAAAGCTTGCTGTTAGGAGGGAATCTGCAGCTTGCAGTGAAAGCGCTTCCAGAGGGGAGTCTAATGAGGGCAAACATTTGATGGTAGCAGCTTCCCTGCGGGAGATATTCTCATTGCCAAAATCGCCTTATTAGCCGCAGTTAAGTTACAGTTCAGTACCCTATCCTAAAGCTTGCTGTTAGGAGGGAATCTGCAGCTTGCAGTGAAAGCGCTTCCAGAGGGGAGTCTAATGAGGGCAAACATTTGATGGTAGCAGCTTCCCTGCAGGATATACTCTCTTTTGCGAAATCTCCTTATTAGCCGCAGTTAAGTTATAATTCAGTACCCTTTCCTAAAGCTTGCTGTTAGGAGGGAATCTGCAGCTTGCAGTGAAAGCACTTCCGGAGGGGAGTCTAATGAGGGCAAACATTTGATGGTAGCAGCTTCCCTGCGGGAGATAGTCTCTTTTCCAAAATCGCATTATTAGGCGAAAGTAAGTTACAATTCAGTACCCTATCCTAAAGATTGCTGTTAGGAGGGAATCTGCAGCTTGCAGTGAAAGCGCTTCCAGAGGGGAGTGTAATGAGGGCAAACATTTGATGGTAGCAGCTTCCCTGCAGGATATACTCTCTTTTCCGGAATCGCCTTATTAGCCGCAGTTAAGTTACAATTCAGTACCCTTTCCTAAAGCTTGCTGTTAGGAGGGAATCTGCAGCTTGCAGTGAAAGCGCTTCCAGAGGGGAGTCTAATGAGGGCAAACATTTGATGGTAGCAGCTTCCCTGCGGGAGATACTCTCTTTGCCAAAATCGCATTTTTATGCGAAAGTAAGTTACAATTCAGTACCCTATCCTAAAGCTTGCTGTTAGGAGGGAATCTGCAGCTTGCAGTGAAAGCGCTTCCAGAGGGGAGTCTAATGAGGGCAAACATTTGATGGTAGCAGCTTCCCTGCGGGAGATATTCTCTTTGCCAAAACCGCATTATTAGGCGAAAGTAAGTTACAATTCAGTACCCTATCCTAAAGCTTGCTGTTAGGAGGGAATCTGCAGCTTGCAGTGAAAGCGCTTCCAGAGGGGAGTCTAATGAGGGCAAACATTTGATGGTAGCAGCTTCCCTGCGGGAGATACTCTCTTTGCAAAAATTGCCTTATTAGGCGAAAGTAAGTTACAATTCAGTACCCTATCCTAAAGCTTGCTGTTAGGTGGGAATCTGACGCTTGCAGTGAAAGCGCTTCCAGAGGGGAGTCTAATGAGGGCAAACATTTGATGGTAGCAGCTTCCCTGCGGGAGATACTCTCTTTGCCACAATCGCATTATTAGGCGAAAGTAAGTTACAATTCAGTACCCTATCCTAAAGCTTGCTGTTAGGAGGGAATCTGCAGCTTGCAGTGAAAGCGCTTCCAGAGGGGAGTCTAATGTGGGCAAACATTTGATGGTAGCAGCTTCCCTGCGGGAGATACTCTCTTTGCCAAAATCTCTTTATTAGGCGAAAGTAAGTTGCAATTCAGTACCCTATCCTAAAGCTTGCTGTTAGGAGGGAATCTGCAGCTTGCAGTGAAAGCGCTTCCAGAGGGGAGTCTAATGAGGGCAAACATTTGATGGTAGCAGTTTCCCTGCGGGAGATATTCTCTTTTCCAAAATCGCATTATTAGGCGAAAGTAAGTTACAATTCAGTACCCTATCCTAAAGCTTGCTGTTAGGAGGGAATCTGCAGCTTGCAGTGAAAGCGCATCCAGAGGGGCGTCTAATGAGGGCAAACATGTGATGGTAGCAGCTTCCCTGCGAGAGATATTCTCTTTGCCAAAATCGCATTATTAGGCGAAAGTAAGATACAATTCAGTACCCTATCCTAAAGCTTGCTGTTAGGAGGGAATCTGCAGCTTGCAGTGAAAGCGCTTCCAGAGGGGAGTGTAATGAGGGCAAACATTTGATGGTAGCAGCTTCCCTGCGGGAGATATTCTCATTGCCAAAATCGCCTTATTAGCCGCAGTTAAGTTACAATTCAGTACCCTATCCTAAAGCTTGCTGTTAGGAGGGAATCTGCAGCTTGCAGTGAAAGCGCTTCCAGAGGGGAGTCTAATGAGGGCAAACATTTGATGGTAGCAGCTTCCCTGCGGGAGATACTCTCTTTTCCAAAATCGCATTATTAGGCGAAAGTAAGTTACAATTCAGTACCCTATCCTAAAGCTTGCTGTTAGGAGGGAATCTGTAGCTTGCAGTGAAAGCGCTTCCAGAGGGGAGTCGAATGAGGGCAAACATTTGATGGTAACTGCTTCCCTGCGGGAGATATTCTCTTTTCCAAAATCGCCTTATTAGGCGAAAGTAAGTTACAATTCAGTACCCTATCCTAAAGCTTGCTCTTAGGAGGGAATCTGCTGCTTGCAGTGAAAGCGCTTCCAGAGGGGAGTCTAACGAGGGCAAACATTTGATGGTAGCAGCTTCCCTGCAGGATATACTCTCTTTTCCGAAATCGCATTATTAGCCGCAGTTAAGTTACAATTCAGTACCCTATCCTAAAGCTTGCTGTTAGGAGGGAATCTGCAGCTTGCAGTGAAAGCGCTTCCAGAGGGGAGTCTAATGAGGGCAAACATTTGATGGTAGCAGCTTCCCTGCGGGAGATACTCTCTTTGCCAAAATCGCATTATTAGGCGAAAGTAAGTTACAATTCAGTACCATATCCTAAAGCTTGCTGTCAGGAAGGAATCTGCAGCTTGCAGTGAAAGCGCTTCCAGAGGGGAGTCTAATGAGGGCAAACATTTGATGGTAGCAGCTTCCCTGCGGGAGATACTCTCTTTGCCAAAATCGCCTTATTAGCCGCAGTTATGATACAATTCAGTACCCTATCCTAAAGCTTGCTGTTAGGAGGGAATCTGCAGCTTGCAGTGAAAGCGCTTCCAGAGGGGAGTCGAATGAGGGCAAACATTTGATGGTAACTGCTTCCCTGCGGGAGATATTCTCTTTTCCAAAATCGCCTTATTAGGCGAAAGTAAGTTACAATTCAGTACCCTATCCTAAAGCTTGCTGTTAGGAGGGAATCTGCAGCTTGCAGTGAAAGCGCTTCCAGAGGGGAGTCTAATGAGGGCAAACATTTGATGGTAGCAGCTTCCCTGCGGGAGATACTCTCTTTGCCAAAATCGCATTATTAGGCGAAAGTAAGTTACAATTCAGTACCCTATCCTAAAGCTTGCTGTTAGGAGGGAATCTGCAGCTTGCAGTGAAAGCACTTCCAGAGGGGAGTCTAATGAGGGCAAACATTTGATGGTAGCAGCTTCCCTGCGGGAGATACTCTCTTTGCCAAAACCGCATTATTAGGCGAAAGTAAGTTACAATTCAGTACCTTATCCTAAAGCTTGCTGTTAGGAGGGAATCTGCAGCTTGCAGTGAAAGCGCTTCCAGAGGGGAGTCTAATGAGGGCAAACATTTGATGGTAGCAGCTTCCCTGCGGGAGATATTCTCTTTGCCAAAATCGCATTATTAGCCGTAGTTAAGTTACAATTCAGTACCCTATCCTAAAGCTTGCTGTTAGGAGGGAATCTGCAGCTTGCAGTGAAAGCGCTTCCAGAGGGGAGTCTAATGAGGGCAAACATTTGATGGTAGCAGCTTCCCTGCGGGAGATACTCTCTTTGCCAAAATCGCATTATTAGGCGAAAGTAAGTTACAATTCAGTACCATATCCTAAAGCTTGCTGTCAGGAAGGAATCTGCAGCTTGCAGTGAAAGCGCTTCCAGAGGGGAGTCTAATGAGGGCAAACATTTGATGGTAGCAGCTTCCCTGCGGGAGATACTCTCTTTGCCAAAATCGCCTTATTAGCCGCAGTTATGATACAATTCAGTACCCTATCCTAAAGCTTGCTGTTAGGAGGGAATCTGCAGCTTGCAGTGAAAGCGCTTCCAGAGGGGAGTCGAATGAGGGCAAACATTTGATGGTAACTGCTTCCCTGCGGGAGATATTCTCTTTTCCAAAATCGCCTTATTAGTCGAAAGTAAGTTACAATTCAGTACCCTATCCTAAAGCTTGCTGTTAGGAGGGAATCTGCAGCTTGCAGTGAAAGCGCTTCCAGAGGGGAGTCTAATGAGGGCAAACATTTGATGGTAGCAGCTTCCCTGCGGGAGATACTCTCTTTTCCAAAATCGCATTATTAGGCGAAAGTAAGTTACAATTCAGTACCCTATCCTAAAGCTTGCTGTTAGGAGGGAATCTGCAGCTTGCAGTGAAAGCACTTCCAGAGGGGAGTCTAATGAGGGCAAACATTTGATGGTAGCAGCTTCCCTGCGGGAGATACTCTCTTTGCCAAAACCGCATTATTAGGCGAAAGTAAGTTACAATTCAGTACCCTATCCTAAAGCTTGCTGTTAGGAGGGAATCTGCAGCTTGCAGTGAAAGCGCTTCCAGAGGGGAGTCTAATGAGGGCAAACATTTGGTGGCAGCAGCTTCCCTGCGAGTTAAAGTCTCTTTTCCAAAATCGCATTATTAGGCGAAAGTAAGTTACAATTCAGTACCCTATCCTAAAGCTTGCTGTTAGGAGGGAATCTGCAGCTTGCAGTGAAAGCGCTTCCAGAGGGGAGTCTAATGAGGGCAAACATTTGATGGTAGCATCTTCCCTGCGGGAGATACTCTCTTTGCCAACATCGCATTTTTAGGCGAAAGTAAGATACAATTCAGTACCCTATCCTAAAGCTTGCTGTTAGGAGGGAATCTGCAGCTTGCAGTGAAAGCGCTTCCAGAGGGGAGTCTAACGAGGGCAAACATTTGATGGTAGCAGCTTCCCTGCAGGATATACTCTCTTTTCCGAAATCGCCTTATTAGCCGCAGTTAAGTTACAATTCAGTACCCTATCCTAAAGATTGCTGTTAGGAGGGAATCTGCAGCTTGCAGTGAAAGCGCTTCCAGAGGGGAGTCTAATGAGGGCAAACATTTGATGGTAGCAGCTTCCCTGCGGGAGATACTCTCTTTGCCAAAATCGCCTTATTAGCCGCAGTTAAGATACAATTCAGTACCCTATCCTAAAGCTTGCTGTTAGGAGGGAATCTGCAGCTTGCAGTGAAAACGCTTCCAGAGGGGAGTCTAATGAGGGCAAACATTTGATGGTAGCAGCTTCCCTGCGGGAGATATTCTCTTTGCCAAAATCGCCAAATTAGCCGTAGTTAAGTTACAATTCAGTACCCTATCCTAAAGCTTGCTGTTAGGAGGGAATCTGCAGCTTGCAGTGAAAGCGCTTCCAGAGGGGAGTCTAATGAGGGCAAACATTTGATGGTAGCAGCTTCCCTGCGGGAGATACTCTCTTTTCCAAAATCGCATTATTAGGCGAAAGTAAGTTACAATTCAGTACCCTATCCTAAAGCTTGCTGTCAGGAAGGAATCTGCAGCTTGCAGTGAAAGCGCTTCCAGAGGGGAGTCTAATGAGGGCAAACATTTGATGGTAGCAGCTTCCCTGCGGGAGATACTCTCTTTGCCAAAATCGCCTTATTAGCCGTAGTTAAGTTACAATTCAGTACCCTATCCTAAAGCTTGCTGTTAGGAGGGAATCTGCAGCTTGCAGTGAAAGCGCTTCCAGAGGAGAGTCGAATGAGGGCAAACATTTGATGGTAACTGCTTCCCTGAGGGAGATATTCTCTTTTCCAAAATCGCCTTATTAGGCGAAAGTAAGTTACAATTCAGTACCCTATCCTAAAGCTTGCTGTTAGGAGGGAATCTGCAGCTTGCAGTGAAAGCGCTTCCAGAGGGGAGTCTAATGAGGGCAAACATTTGATGGTAGCAGCTTCCCTGCGGGAGATACTCTCTTTTCCAAAATCGCATTATTAGGCGAAAGTAAGTTACAATTCAGTACCCTATCCTAAAGCTTGCTGTTAGGAGGGAATCTGCAGCTTGCAGTGAAAGCACTTCCAGAGGGGAGTCTAATGAGGGCAAACATTTGATGGTAGCAGCTTCCCTGCGGGAGATACTCTCTTTGCCAAAACCGCATTATTAGGCGAAAGTAAGTTACAATTCAGTACCCTATCCTAAAGCTTGCTGTTAGGAGGGAATCTGCAGCTTGCAGTGAAAGCGCTTCCAGAGGGGAGTCTTATGAGGGCAAACATTTGGTGGCAGCAGCTTCCCTGCGAATTAAAGTCTCTTTTCCAAAATCGCATTATTAGGCGAAAGTAAGTTACAATTCAGTACCCTATCCTAAAGCTTGCTGTTAGGAGGGAATCTGCAGCTTGCAGTGAAAGAGCTTCCAGAGGGGAGTCTAATGAGGGCAAACATTTGATGGTAGCAGCTTCCCTGCGGGAGATACTCTCCTTGCTAAAATCGCATTATTAGGCGAAAGTAAGTTACAATTCAGTAGCCTATCCTAAAGCTTGCTGTTAGGAGGGAATCTGCAGCTTGCAGTGAAAGCGCTTCCAGAGGGGAGTCTAATGAGGGCAAACATTTGATGGTAGCATCTTCCCTGCGGGAGATACTCTCTTTGCCAACATCGCATTTTTAGGCGAAAGTAAGATACAATTCAGTACCCTATCCTAAAGCTTGCTGTTAGGAGGGAATCTGCAGCTTGCAGTGAAAGCGCTTCCAGAGGGGAGTCTAACGAGGGCAAACATTTGATGGTAGCAGCTTCTCTGCAGGATATACTCTCTTTTCCGAAATCGCCTTATTAGCCGCAGTTAAGTTACAATTCAGTACCCTATCCTAAAGATTGCTGTTAGGAGGGAATCTGCAGCTTGCAGTGAAAGCGCTTCCAGAGGGGAGTCTAATGAGGGCAAACATTTGATGGTAGCAGCTTCCCTGCGGGAGATACTCTCTTTGCCAAAATCGCCTTATTAGCCGCAGTTAAGATACAATTCAGTACCCTATCCTAAAGCTTGCTGTTAGGAGGGAATCTGCAGCTTGCAGTGAAAACGCTTCCAGAGGGGAGTCTAATGAGGGCAAACATTTGATGGTAGCAGCTTCCCTGCGGGAGATACTCTCTTTGCCAAAACCGCATTATTAGGCGAAAGTAAGTTACAATTCAGTACCCTATCCTAAAGCTTGCTGTTAGGAGGGAATCTGCAGCTTGCAGTGAAAGCGCTTCCAGAGGGGAGTCTAATGAGGGCAAACATTTGATGGTAGCATCTTCCCTGCGGGAGATACTCTCTTTGCCAAAATCGCATTATTAGGCGAAAGTAAGTTACAATTCAGTACCCTATCCTAAAGCTTGCTGTTAGGAGGGAATCTGCAGCTTGCAGTGAAAGCGCTTCCAGAGGGGAGTCTAACGACGGCAAACATTTGATGGTAGCAGCTTCCCTGCAGTATATACTCCCTTTTCCGTAATCGCCTTATTAGCCGCAGTTAAGTTACAATTCAGTACCCTATCCTAAAGCTTGCTGTTAGGAGGGAATCTGCAGCTTGCAGTGAAATCGCTTCCAGAGGGGAGTCTAATGAGGGCAAACATTTGATGGTAGCAGCTTCCCTGCGGGAGATATTCTCTTTGCCAAAATCGCATTATTAACCGTAGTTAAGTTACAATTCAGTACCCTATCCTAAAGCTTGCTGTTAGGAGGGAATCTGCAGCTTGCAGTGAAAGCGCTTCCAGAGGGGAGTCTAATGAGGGCAAACATTTGATGGTAACTGCTTCCCTGCGGGAAATATTCTCTTTGCCATAATCGCATTATTAAGCGAAAGTAAATTACAATTCAGTACCCTATCCTAAAGCTTGCTGTTAGGAGGGAATCTGCAGCTTGCAGTGAAAGCGCTTCCAGAGGGGAGTCTAATGAGGGCAAACATTTGATGGTAGCAGCTTCCCTGCGGGAGATATTCTCTTTGCTAAAATCGCCTTATTAGCCGCAGTTAAGATACAATTCAGTACCCTATCCTAAAGCTTGCTGTTAGGAGGGAATCTGCAGCTTGCAGTGAAAGCTCTTCCAGAGGGGAGTGTATCGAGGGCAAACATTTGATGGTAGCAGCTTCCCTGCGGGAGATACTCTCTTTGCCAAAATCGCATTATTAGGCGAAAGTAAGTTACAATTCAGTACCCTATCCTAAAGCTTGCTGTTAGGAGGGAATCTGCAGCTTGCAGTGAAAGCGCTTCCAGAGGGGAGTCTAATGAGGGCAAACATTTGATGGTAGCAGCTTCCCTGCGGGAGATACTCTCTTTGCCAAAATCGCATTACTAGGCGAAAGTAAGTTACAATTCAGTAGCCTATCCTAAAGCTTGCTGTTAGGAGGGAATCTGCAGCTTGCAGTGAAAGCGCTTCCAGAGGGGAGTCTAACGAGGGCAAACATTTGATGGTAGCAGCTTCCCTGCAGTATATACTCTCTTTTCCGTAATCGCCATATTCGCCGCAGTTAAGTTACAATTCAGTACCCTATCCTAAAGCTTGCTGTTAGGAGGGAATCTGCAGCTTGCAGTGAAAGCGCTTCCAGAGGGGAGTCTAATGAGGGCAAACATTTGATGGTAGCAGCTTCCCTGCGGGAGATATTCTCTTTGCCAAATCGCATTATTAACCGTAGTTAAGTTACAATTCAGTACCCTATCCTAAAGCTTGCTGTTAGGAGGGAATCTGCAGCTTGCAGTGAAAGCGCTTCCAGAGGGGAGTCTAATGAGGGCAAACATTTGATGGTAGCAGCTTCCCTGCGGGAGATATTCTCTTTGCCATAATCGCATTATTAGGCGAAAGTAAATTACAATTCAGTACCCTATCCTAAAGCTTGCTGTTAGGAGGGAATCTGCAGCTTGCAGTGAAAGCGCTTCCAGAGGGGAGTATATCGAGGGCAAACATTTGATGGTAGCAGCTTCCCTGCGGGAGATACTCTCTTTGCCAAAATCGCCTTATTAGCCGCAGTTAAGATACAATTCAGTACCCTATCCTAAAGCTTGCTGTTAGGAGGGAATCTGCAGCTTGCAGTGAAAGCGCTTCCAGAGGGGAGTCTAATGAGGGCAAACATTTGGTGGCAGCAGCTTCCCTGCGAGTTATAGTCTCTTTTCCAAAATCGCATTATTAGGCGAAAGTATGTTACAATTCAGTACCCTATCCTAAAGCTTGCTGTTAGGAGGGAATCTGCAGCTTGCAGTGAAAGCGCTTCCAGAGGGGAGTCTAATGAGGGCAAACATTTGATGGTAGCAGCTTCCCTGCAGGAGATACTCTCTTTGCCAAAATCCGCTTATTAAACGCAGTTAAGTTACAATTCAGTACCCTATCCTAAAGCTTGCTGTTAGGAGGGAATCTGCAGCTTGCAGTGAAAGCGCTTCCCGAGGGGAGTCTAATGAGGGCAAACATTTGATGGTAGCAGCTTCCCTGCGGGAGATACTCTCTTTGCCAAAATCGCATTACTAGGCGAAAGTAAGTTACAATTCAGTAGCCTATCCTAAAGCTTGCTGTTAGGAGGGAATCTGCAGCTTGCAGTGAAAGCGCTTCCAGAGGGGAGTCTAATGAGGGCAAACATTTTATGGTAGCAGCTTCCCTGCGGGAGATATTCTCTTTGCCAAAATCGCCTTTTTAGCCGCAGTTAAGTTACAATTCAGTACCCTATCCTAAAGCTTGCTGTTAGGAGGGAATCTGCAGCTTGCAGTGAAAGCGCTTCCAGAGGGGAGTCTAATGAGGGCAAACATTTGATGGTAGCAGCTTCCCTGCGGGAGATATTCTCTTTGCCATAATCGCATTATTAGGCGAAAGTAAGTTACAATTCAGTACCCTATCCTAAAGCTTGCTGTTAGGAGGGAATCTGCAGCTTGCAGTGAAAGCGCTTCCAGAGGGGAGTGTATCGAGGGCAAATATTTGATGGTAGCAGCTTCCCTGCGGGAGATACTCTCTTTGCCAAAATCGCCTTATTAGCCGCAGTTAAGTTACAATTCAGTACCCTATCCTAAAGCTTGCTGTCAGGAAGGAATCTGCAGCTTGCAGTGAAAGCGCTTCCAGAGGGGAGTCTAATGAGGGCAAACATTTGATGGTAGCAGCTTCCCTGCGGGAGATACTCTCTTTGCCAAAATCGCCTTATTAGCCGCAGTTAAGATACAATTCAGTACCCTATCCTAAAGCTTGCTGTTAGGAGGGAATCTGCAGCTTGCAGTGAAAGCGCTTCCAGAGGGGAGTCTAATGAGGGCAAATATTTGATGGTAGCAGCTTCCCTGCGGGAGATACTCTCTTTGCCAAAACCGCATTATTATGCGAAAGTAAGTTACAATTCAGTACCCTATCCTAAAGCTTGCTGTTAGGAGGGAATCTGCAGCTTGCAGTGAAAGCGCTTCCAGAGGGGAGTCTAATGAGGGCAAACATTTGATGGTAGCATCTTCCCTGCGGGAGATACTCTCTTTGCCAAAATCGCATTATTAGGCGAAAGTAAGATACAATTCAGTACCCTATCCTAAAGCTTGCTGTTAGGAGGGAATCTGCAGCTTGCAGTGAAAGCGCTTCCAGAGGGGAGTCTAACGAGGGCAAACATTTGATGGTAGCAGCTTCCCTGCAGTATATACTCTCTTTTCCGTAATCGCCTTATTAGCCGCAGTTAAGTTACAATTCAGTACCTTATCCTAAAGCTTGCTGTTAGGAGGGAATCTGCAGCTTGCAGTGAAAGCGCTTCCAGAGGGGAGTGTATCGAGGGCAAACATTTGATGGTAGCAGCTTCCCTGCGGGAGATATTCTCTTTGCCAAATCGCATTATTAACCGTAGTTAAGTTACAATTCAGTACCTTATCCTAAAGCTTGCTGTTAGGAGGGAATCTGCAGCTTGCAGTGAAAGCGCTTCCAGAGGGGAGTCTAATGAGGGCAAACATTTGATGGTAGCAGCTTCCCTGCGGGAGATATTCTCTTTGCCATAATCGCATTATTAGGCGAAAGTAAATTACAATTCAGTACCCTATCCTAAAGCTTGCTGTTAGGAGGGAATCTGCAGCTTGCAGTGAAAGCGCTTCCAGAGGGGAGTCTAATGAGGGCAAACATTTGATGGTAGCAGCTTCCCTGCGGGAGATTCTCTCTTTGCCAAAATCGCCTTATTAGCCGCAGTTAAGATACAATTCAGTACCCTATCCTAAAGCTTGCTGTTAGGAGGGAATCTGCAGCTTGCAGTGAAAGCGCTTCCAGAGGGGAGTCTAATGAGGGCAAACATTTGGTGGCAGCAGCTTCCCTGAGAGTTATAGTCTCTTTTCCAAAATCGCATTATTAGGCGAAAGTAAGTTACAATTCAGTACCCTATCCTAAAGCTTGCTGTTAGGAGGGAATCTGCAGCTTGCAGTGAAAGCGCTTCCAGAGGGGAGTCTAATGAGGGCAAACATTTGATGGTAGCAGCTTCCCTGCGGGAGATACTCTCTTTGCCAAAATCGCATTACTAGGCGAAAGTAAGTTACAATTCAGTAGCCTATCCTAAAGCTTGCTGTTAGGAGGGAATCTACAGCTTGCAGTGAAAGCGCTTCCAGAGGGGAGTCTAATGAGGGCAAACATTTTATGGAAGCAGCTTCCCTGCGGGAGATATTCTTTTTTCCAAAATCGCCGTATTAGCCGCATTTAAGTTACAATTCAGTAGCCTATCCTAAAGCTTGCTGTTAGGAGGGAATCTGCAGCTTGCAGTGAAAGCGCTTCCAGAGGGGAGTCTAATGAGGGCAAACATTTGATGGTAGCAGCTTCCCTGCGGGAGATAGTCTCTTTGCCAAAATCGCATTATTAGGCGAAAGTAAGTTACAATTCAGTAGCCTATCCTAAAGCTTGCTGTTAGGAGGGAATCTGCAGCTTGCAGTGAAAGCGCTTCCAGAGGGGAGTGTAATGAGGGCAAACATTTGATGGTAGCAGCTTCCCTGCGGGAGATACTCTCTTTGCCAAGATCGCCTTATTAGCCGCAGTTAAGTTACAATTCAGTACCCTATCCTAAAGCTTGCTGTTAGGAGGGAATCTGCAGCTTGCAGTGAAAGCGCTTCCAGAGGGGAGTCTAATGAGTGCAAATATTTGATGGTAGCAGCTTCCCTGCGGGAGATACTCTCTTTGCCAAAACCGCATTATTAGGCGAAAGTAAGTTACAATTCAGTACCCTATCCTAAAGCTTGCTGTTAGGAGGGAATCTGCAGCTTGCAGTGAAAGCGCTTCCAGAGGGGAGTCTAATGAGGGCAAACATTTGATGGTAGCATCTTCCCTGTGGGAGATACTCTCATTGCCAAAATCGCATTATTAGGCGAAAGTAAGATACAATTCAGTACCCTAACCTAAAGCTTGCTGTTAGGAGGGAATCTGCAGCTTGCAGTGAAAGCGCTTCCAGAGGGGAGTCTAACGAGGGCAAACATTTGATGGTAGCAGCTTCCCTGCAGTATATACTCTCTTTTCCGTAATCGCCTTATTAGCCGCAGTTAAGTTACAATTCAGTACCCTATCCTAAAGCTTGCTGTTAGGAGGGAATCTGCAGCTTGCAGTGAAAGCGCTTCCAGAGGGGAGTCTAATGAGGGAAAACATTTGATGGTAGCAGCTTCCCTGCGGGAGATATTCTCTTTGCCAAATCGCATTATTGACCGTAGTTAAGTTACAATTCAGTACCCTATCCTAAAGATTGCTGTTAGGAGGGAATCTGCAGCTTGCAGTGAAAGCGCTTCCAGAGGGGAGTATATCGAGGGCAAACATTTGATGGTAGCAGCTTCCCTGCGGGAGATACTCTCTTTCACAAAATCGCCTTATTAGCCGCAGTTAAGTTACAATTCAGTACCCTATCCTAAAGCTTGCTGTTAGGAGGGAATCTGCATCTTGCAGTGAAAGCGCTTCCAGAGGGGAGTCTAATGAGGGCAAACATTTGATGGTAGCAGCTTCCCTGCGGGAGATACTCTCTTTGCCAAAATCGCCTTATTATCCGCAGTTAAGATACAATTCAGTACCCTATCCTAAAGCTTGCTGTTAGGAGGGAATCTGCAGCTTGCAGTGAAAGCGCTTCCAGAGGGGAGTCTAATGAGGGCAAACATTTGGTGGCAGCAGCTTCCCTGCGAGTTATAGTCTCTTTTCCAAAATCGCATTATTAGGCGAAAGTAAGTTACAATTCAGTACCCTATCCTAAAGCTTGCTGTTAGGAGGGAATCTGCAGCTTGCAGTGAAAGCGCTTCCAGAGGGGAGTCTAATGAGGGCAAACATTTGATGGTAGCAGCTTCCCTGCGGGAGATACTCTCCTTGCCAAAATCGCATTATTAGGCGAAAGTAAGTTACAATTCAGTAGCCTATCCTAAAGCTTGCTGTTAGGAGGGAATCTGCAGCTTGCAGTGAAAGCGCTTCCAGAGGGGAGTCTAATGAGGGCAAACATTTGATGGTAGCCGCTTCCCTGCGGGAGATAGTCTCTTTGCCAAAATCGCCTTATTCGCCGCAGTTAAGTTACAATTCAGTACCCTATCCTAAAGCTTGCTGTTAGGAGGGAATCTGCAGCT
Source organism: Phaenicophaeus curvirostris (assembly GCF_032191515.1). NCBI lineage: Eukaryota > Metazoa > Chordata > Aves > Cuculiformes > Cuculidae > Phaenicophaeus > Phaenicophaeus curvirostris. The sequence goes on from NW_027206837.1 coordinate 86,876, forward strand.
TGCAGTGAAAGCGCTTCCAGAGGGGAGTCTAATGAGGGCAAACATTTGATGGTAGCAGCTTCCCTGCGGGAGATACTCTCTTTGCCAACATCGCATTATTAGGCGAAAGTAAGTTACAATTCAGTACCCTATCCTAAAGCTTGCTGTTAGGAAGGAATCTGCAGCTTGCAGTGAAAGCGCTTCCAGAGGGGAGTCTAATGAGGGCAAAGATTTGATGGTAGCAGCTTCCCTGCGGGAGATACTCTCTTTGCCCAAATCCCCTTATTAAACGCAGTTAAGTTACAATTCAGTACCCTATCCTAAAGCTTGCTGTTAGGAGGGAATCTGCAGCTTGCAGTGAAAGCGCTTCCAGAGGGGAGTCTAATGAGGGCAAACATTTGGTGGCAGCAGCTTCCCTGCGAGTTATAGTCTCTTTGCCAAAATCGCATTATTAGGCGAAAGTAAGATACAATTCAGTACCCTATCCTAAAGCTTGCTGTTAGGAGGGAATCTACAGCTTGCAGTGAAAGCGCTTCCAGAGGGGAGTCTAATGAGGGCAAACATTTGATGGTAGCATCTTCCCTGCGGGAGATATTCTCTTTGCCAAAAATTGCCTTATTAGCCGCAGTTAAGTTACAATTCAGTACCCTATCCTAAAGCTTGCTGTTAGGAGGGAATCTGCAGCTTGCAGTGAAAGCGCTTCCAGAGGGGAGTCTAATGAGGGCAAACATTTGATGGTAGCAGCTTCCCTGCGGGAGATATTCTCTTTGCCAAAATCGCATTATTAGGCGAAAGTAAGTTACAATTCAGTACCCTATCCTAAAGCTTGCTGTTAGGAGGGAATCTGCAGCTTGCAGTGAAAGCGCTTCCAGAGGGGAGTCTAATGAGGGCAAACATTTGATGGTAGCAGCTTCCCTGCGGGAGATACTCTCTTTGCCAAAATCGCATTATTAGGCGAAAGTAAGTTACAATTCAGTACCCTATCCTAAAGCTTGCTGTTAGGAGGGAATCTGCAGCTTGCAGTGAAAGCGCTTCCAGAGGGGAGTGTACCGAGGGCAAACATTTGATGGTAGCAGCTTCCCTGCGGGAGATACTCTCTTTGCCAAAATCGCCTTATTCGCCGCATTTAAGTTACAATTCAGTACCCTATCCTAAAGCTTGCTGTTAGGAAGGAATCTTCAGCTTGCAGTGAAAGCGCTTCCAGAGGGGAGTCTAATGAGGGCAAACATTTGATGGTAGCAGCTTCCCTGCGGGAGATTCTCTCCTTGCCAAAATCGCATTATTAGGCGAAAGTAAGTTACAATTCAGTACCCTATCCTAAAGCTTGCTGTTAGGAGGGAATCTGCAGCTTGCAGTGAAAGCGCTTCCAGAGGGGAGTCTAATGAGGGCAAACATTTGATGGTAGCAGCTTCCCTGCGGGAGATACTCTCTTTGCCAAAATCGCATTATTAGGCGAAAGTAAGTTACAATTCAGTACCTTATCCTAAAGCTTGCTGTTAGGAGGGAATCTGCAGCTTGCAGTGAAAGCGCTTCCAGAGGGGAGTCTAATGAGGGCAAACATTTGATGGTAGCAGCTTCCCTGCGGGAGATATTCTCTTTGCAAAAATCGCATTATTAGGCGAAAGTAAGATACAATTCAGTACCCTATCCTAAAGCTTGCTGTTAGGAGGGAATCTGCAGCTTGCAGTGAAAGCGCTTCCAGAGGGGAGTCTAATGAGGGCAAACATTTGATGGTAGCAGCTTCCCTGCGGGAGATACTCTCTTTGCCAAAATCGCATTATTAGGCGAAAGTAAGTTACAATTCAGTACCCTATCCTAAAGCTTGCTGTTAGGAGGGAATCTGCAGCTTGCAGTGAAAGCGCTTCCAGAGGGGAGTCTAACGAGGGCAAACATTTGATGGTAGCAGCTTCCCTGCGGGAGATACTCTCTTTGCCAAAATCGCATTATTAGGCGAAAGTAAGTTACAATTCAGTACCCTATCCTAAAGCTTGCTGTTAGGAGGGAATCTGCAGCTTGCAGTGAAAGCGCTTCCAGAGGGGAGTCTAATGAGGGCAAACATTTGATGGTAGCAGCTTCCCTGCGGGAGATACTCTCTTTGCCAAAATCGCATTATTAGGCGAAACTAAGTTACAATTCAGTACCCTATCCTAAAGCTTGCTGTTAGGAAGGAATCTGCAGCTTGCAGTGAAAGCGCTTCCAGAGGGGAGTCTAATGAGGGCAAACATTTGATGGTAGCATCTTCCCTGCGGGAGATAGTCTCTTTGCCAAAATCGCATTATTAGCCGCAGTTAAGTTACAATTCAGTACCCTATCCTAAAGCTTGCTGTTAGGAAGGAATCTGCAGCTTGCAGTGAAAGCGCTTCCAGAGGGGAGTCTAATGAGGGCAAACATTTGGTGGCAGCAGCTTCCCTGCGAGTTATAGTCTCTTTGCCAAAATCGCATTATTAGGCGAAAGTAAGTTACAATTCAGTACCCTATCCTAAAGCTTGCTGTTAGGAGGGAATCTGCAGCTTGCAGTGAAAGCGCTTCCAGAGGGGAGTCTAATGAGGGCAAACATTTGATGGTAGCAGCTTCCCTGTGGGAGATACTCTCTTTGCCAAAATCGCATTACTAGGCGAAAGTAAGTTACAATTCAGTACCCTATCCTAAAGCTTGCTGTTAGGAGGGAATCTGCAGCTTGCAGTGAAAGCGCTTCCAGAGGGGAGTCTAATGAGGGCAAACATTTGATGGTAGCAGCTTCCCTGCGGGAGATATTCTCTTTGCCAAAATCGCATTATTAGGCGAAAGTAAGATACAATTCAGTACCCTATCCTAAAGCTTGCTGTTAGGAGGGAATCTGCAGCTTGCAGTGAAAGCGCTTCCAGAGGGGAGTCTAATGAGGGCAAACATTTGATGGTAGCAGCTTCCCTGCGGGAGATACTCTCTTTGCCAAAATCGCATTATTAGGCGAAAGTAAGTTACAATTCAGTACCCTATCCTAAAGCTTGCTGTTAGGAGGGAATCTGCAGCTTGCAGTGAAAGCGCTTCCAGAGGGGAGTCTAATGAGGGCAAACATTTGATGGTAGCAGCTTCCCTGCGGGAGATACTCTCTTTCCCAAAATCGCATTATTAGCAGCAGTTAAGTTACAATTCAGTACCCTATCCTAAAGCTTGCTGTTAGGAGGGAATCTGCAGCTTGCAGTGAAAGCGCTTCCAGAGGGGAGTCTAACGAGGGCAAACATTTGATGGTAGCAGCTTCCCTGCGGGAGATAGTCTCTTTGACAAAATCGCATTATTAGGCGAAAGTAAGTTACAATTCAGTACCCTATCCTAAAGCTTGCTGTTAGGAGGGAATCTGCAGCTTGCAGTGAAAGCGCTTCCAGAGGGGAGTCTAATGAGGACAAACATTTTATGGTAGCAGCTTCCCTGCGGGAGATATTCTCTTTGCCAAAATCGCATTACTAGGCGAAAGTAGGTTACAATTCAGTACCCTATCCTAAAGCTTGCTGTTAGGAGGGAATCTATAGCTTGCAGTGAAAGCGCTTCCAGAGGGGAGTCTAATGAGGGCAAACATTTGATGGTAGCAGCTTCCCTGCGGGAGATATTCTCTTTGCCAAAATGGCCTTATTAGCCGCAGTTAAGTTACAATTCAGTAGCCTATCCTAAAGCTTGCTGTTAGGAGGGAATCTGCAGCTTGCAGTGAAAGCGCTTCCAGAGGGGAGTCTAATGAGGGCAAACATTTGATGGTAGCAGCTTCCCTGCGGGAGATATTCTCTTTGCCAAAATCGCATTATTAGGCGAAAGTAAGTTACAATTCAGTACCCTATCCTAAAGCTTGCTGTTAGGAGGGAATCTGCAGCTTGCAGTGAAAGCGCTTCCAGAGGGGAGTCTAACGAGGGCAAACATTTGATGGTAGCAGCTTCCCTGCGGGAGATACTCTCTTTGCCAAAATCGCATTATTAGGCGAAAGTAAGTTACAATTCAGTACCCTATCCTAAAGCTTGCTGTTAGGAGGGAATCTGCAGCTTGCAGTGAAAGCGCTTCCAGAGGGGAGTCTAATGAGGGCAAACATTTGATGGTAGCAGCTTCCCTGCGGGAGATATTCTCTTTGCAAAAATCGCATTATTAGGCGAAAGTAAGTTACAATTCAATACCCTATCCTAAAGCTTGCTGTTAGGAGGGAATCTGCAGCTTGCAGTGAAAGCGCTTCCAGAGGGGAGTCTAATGAGGGCAAACATTTGATGGTAGCAGCTTCCCTGCGGGAGATACCCTCTTTGCCAAAATCGCATTATTAGGCGAAAGTAAGATACAATTCAGTAGCCTATCCTAAAGCTTGCTGTTAGGAGGGAATCTGCAGCTTGCAGTGAAAGCGCTTCCAGAGGGGAGTCTAATGAGGGCAAACATTTGATGGTAGCAGCCTCCCTGCGGGAGATACTCTCTTTGCCAAAATCGCATTATTAGGCGAAAGTAAGTTACAATTCAGTACCCTATCCTAAAGCTTGCTGTTAGGAGGGAATCTGCAGCTTGCAGTGAAAGCGCTTCCAGAGGGGAGTCTAATGAGGGCAAATATTTGATGGTAGCAGCTTCCCTGCGGGATATATTCTCTTTGCCAAAATCGCATTATTAGGCGAAAGTAAGATACAATTCAGTACCCTATCCTAAAGCTTGCTGTTAGGAGGGAATCTGCAGCTTGCAGTGAAAGCGCTTCCAGAGGGGAGTATATCGAGGGCAAACATTTGATGGTAGCAGCTTCCCTGCGGGAGATACTCTCTTTGCCAAAATCGCCTTATTAGCCGCAGTTAAGTTACAATTCAGTACCCTATCCTAAAGCTTGCTGTTAGGAGGGAATCTGCAGCTTGCAGTGAAAGCGCTTCCAGAGGGGAGTCTAATGAGGGCAAACATTTGATGGTAGAAGCTTCCCTGCGGGAGATACTCTCTTTGCTAAAATCGCATTATTAGGCGAAAGTAAGTTACAATTCAGTACCCTATCCTAAAGCTTGCTGTTAGGAAGGAATCTGCAGCTTGCAGTGAAAGCGCTTCCAGAGGGGAGTCTAAGGAGGGCAAACATTTGATGGTAGCAGCTTCCCTGCGGGAGATACTCTCTTTGCCAAAATCGCATTATTCGCCGCAGTTAAGTTACAATTCAGTACCCTATCCTAAATCTTGCTTTTAGGAAGGAATCTGCAGCTTGCAGTGAAAGCGCTTCCAGAGGGGAGTCTAATGAGGGCAAATATTTGATGGTAGCAGCTTCCCTGCGGGAGATTCTCTCTTTGCCAAAATCGCATTATTAGGCGAAAGTAAGTTACAATTCAGTACCCTATCCTAAAGCTTGCTGTTAGGAGGGAATCTGCAGCTTGCAGTGAAAGCGCTTCCAGAGGGGAGTCTAATGAGGGCAAACATTTGATGGTAGCAGCTTCCCTGCGGGAGATAATCTCTTTGCCAAAATCGCATTATTAGGCGAAAGTAAGTTACAATTCAGTACCCTATCCTAAAGCTTGCTGTTAGGAGGGAATCTGCAGCTTGCAGTGAAAGCGCTTCCAGAGGGGAGTCTAATGAGGGCAAACATTTGATGGTAGCAGCTTCCCTGCGGGAGATAGTCTCTTTGACAAAATCGCATTATTAGGCGAAAGTAAGTTACAATTCAGTACCCTATCCTAAAGCTTGCTGTTAGGAAGGAATCTGCAGCTTGCAGTGAAAGCGCTTCCAGAGGGGAGTCTAATGAGGGCAAACATTTGATGGTAGCAGCTTCCCTGCGGGAGATACTCTCTTTGCCAAAATCGCATTATTAGCAGCAGTTAAGTTACAATTCAGTACCCTATCCTAAAGCTTGCTGTTAGGAGGGAATCTGCAGCTTGCAGTGAAAGCGCTTCCAGAGGGGAGTCTAATGAGGGCAAACATTTGATGGTAGCAGCTTCCCTGTGGGAGATACTCTCTTTGCCAAAATCGCATTACTAGGCGAAAGTAAGTTACAATTCAGTACCCTATCCTAAAGCTTGCTGTTAGGAGGGAATCTGCAGCTTGCAGTGAAAGCGCTTCCAGAGGGGAGTCTAATGAGGGCAAAGATTTGATGGTAGCAGCTTCCCTGCGGGAGATATTCTCTTTGCCATAATCGCCTTATTAGCCGCAGTTAAAATACAATTCAGTACCCTATCCTAAATCTTGCTGTTAGGAGGGAATCTGCAGCTTGCAGTGAAAGCGCTTCCAGAGGGGAGTCTAATGAGGGCAAACATTTGATGGTAGCAGCTTCCCTGCGGGAGATATTCTCTTTTCCAAAATCGCCTTATTAGCCGCAGTTAAGTTACAATTCAGTACCCTATCCTAAAGCTTGCTGTTAGGAGGGAATCTGCAGCTTGCAGTGAAAGTGCTTCCAGAGGGGAGTCTAATGAGGGCAAACATTTGATGGTAGCAGCTTCCCTGCGGGAGATACTCTCTTTGCCAAAATCGCATTATTAGGCGAAAGTAAGTTAAAATTCAGTACCCTTTCCTAAAGCTTGCTGTTAGGAGGGAATCTGCAGCTTGCAGTGAAAGCGCTTCCAGAGGGGAGTCTAATGAGGGCAAACATTTCATGGTAGCAGCTTCCCTGCGGGAGATACTCTCCTTGCCATAATCGCATTATTAGGCGAAAGTAAGTTACAATTCAGTACCCTATCCTAAAGCTTGCTGTTAGGAGGGAATCTGCAGCTTGCAGTGAAAGCACTTCCAGAGGGGAGTCTAATGAGGGCAAACATTTGATGGTAGCAGCTTCCCTGCGGGAGATACCCTCTTTGCCAAAATCGCATTATTAGGCGAAAGTAAGTTACAATTCAGTACCCTATCATAAGCTTGCTGTTAGGAGGGAATCTGCAGCTTGCAGTGAAAGCGCTTCCAGAGGGGAGTCTAATGAGGGCAAACATTTGATGGTAGCAGCTTCCCTGCGGGAGATACTCTCTTTGCCAAAATCGCATTATTAGGCGAAAGTAAGTTACAATTCAGTACCCTATCCTAAAGCTTGCTGTTAGGAGGGAATCTGCAGCTTGCTGTGAAAGCGCTTCCAGAGGGGAGTCTAAGGAGGGCAAACATGTGATGGTAGCAGCTTCCCTGCGGGAGATACTCTCTTTGCCAAAATCGCCTTATTAGCCGCAGTTAAGTTACAATTCAGTACCCTATACTAAAGCTTGCTGTTAGGAGGGAATCTGCAGCTTGCAGTGAAAGCGCTTCCAGAGGGGAGTCTAATGAGGGCAAACATTTGATGGTAGCAGCTTCCCTGCGGGAGATATTCTCATTGCCAAAATCGCCTTATTAGCCGCAGTTAAGATACAGTTCAGTACCCTATCCTAAAGCTTGCTGTTAGGAGGGAATCTGCAGCTTGCAGTGAAAGCGCTTCCAGAGGGGAGTCTAATGAGGGCAAACATTTGATGGTAGCAGCTTCCCTGCGGGAGATACCCTCTTTGCCATAATCGCATTATTAGGCGAAAGTAAGTTACCATTCAGTACCCTATCCTAAAGCTTGCTGTTAGGAGGGAATCTGCAGCTTGCAGTGAAAGCGCTTCCAGAGGGGAGTCTAATGAGGGCAAACATTTGATGGTAACAGCTTCCCTGCGGGAGATATTGTCTTTTCAATATCGCCTTATTAGGCGAAAGTAAGTTACAATTCAGTACCCTATCCTAAAGCTTGCTGTTAGGAGGGAATCTGCAGCTTGCAGTGAAAGCGCTTCCAGAGGGGAGTCTAATGAGGGCAAACATTTGATGGTAGCAGCTTCCTTGCGGGAGATATTCTCATTGCCAAAATCGCATTATTAGCCGCAGTTAACTTACAATTCAGTACCCTATCCTAAAGCTTGCTGTTAGGAGGGAATCTGCAGCTTGCAGTGAAAGCGCTTCCAGAGGGGAGTCTAATGAGGGCAAACATTTGATGGTAGCGGCTTCCCTGCGGGAGATATTCTCATTGCCAAAATCGCCTTATTAGCCGCAGTTAAGTTACAATTCAGTACCCTTTCCTAAAACTTGCTGTTAGGAGGGAATCTGCAGCTTGCAGTGAAAGCGCTTCCAGAGGGGAGTCTAATGAGGGCAAACATTTGATGGTAACAGCTTCCCTGCGGGAGATATTCTCTTTGCCAAAATCGCATTATTAGGCGAAAGTAAGATACAATTCAGTACCCTATCCTAAAGCTTGCTGTTAGGAGGGAATCTGCAGCTTGCAGTGAAAGCGCTTCCAGAGGGGAGTCTAATGTGGGCAAACATTTGATGGTAGCAGCTTCCCTGCGGGAGATACTCTCTTTGCCAAAATCGCATTATTAGGCGAAAGTAAGTTACAATTCAGTACCCTTTCCTAAATTTTGCTGTTAGGAGGGAATCTGCAGCTTGCAGTGAAAGCGCTTCCAGAGGGGAGTCTAATGAGGGCAAAGATTTGATGGTAGCAGCTTCCCTGCGGGAGATAGTCTCTTTGCCAAAATCGCATTATTAGGCCAAAGTAAGATACAATTCAGTACCCTATCCTAAAGCTTGCTGTTAGGAGGGAATCTGCAGCTTGCAGTGAAAGCGCTTCCAAAGGGGAGTCTAATGAGGGCAAACATGTGATGGTAGCAGCTTCCCTGCGGGAGATACTCTCTTTGCCAAAATCGCATTATTAGGCGAAAGTAAGTTACAATTCAGTACACTATCCTAAAGCTTGCTGTTAGGAGGGAAACTGCAGCTTGCAGTGAAAGCGCTTCCAGAGGGGAGTCTAATGAGGGCAAACATTTGATGGTAGCAGCTTCCCTGCGGGAGATATTCTCTTTGCCAAAATCGCCTTATTAGACGCAGTTAAGTTACAATTCAGTACAGTGTCCTACAGCTTGCTGTTAGGAGGGAATCTGCAGCTTGCAGTGAAAGCGCTTCCAGAGGGGAGTCTAATGAGGGCAAACATTTGATGGTAGCAGCTTCCCTGCGGGAGATACTCTCTTTGCCAAAATCGCCTTATTAGCCGCAGTTAAGTTACAATTCAGTACCCTATACTAAAGCTTGCTTTTAGGAGGGAATCTGCAGCTTGCAGTGAAAGCGCTTCCAGAGGGGAGTCTAATGAGGGCAAACATTTGATGGTAGCAGCTTCCCTGCGGGAGATACTCTCCTTGCCATAATCGCATTATTAGGCGAAAGTAAGTTACAATTCAGTACCCTATCCTAAAGCTTGCTGTTAGGAGGGAATCTGCAGCTTGCAGTGAAAGCGCTTCCAGAGGGGAGTCTAATGAGGGCAAACATTTGATGGTAGCAGCTTCCCTGCGGAGATACCCTCTTTGCCAAAATCGCATTATTAGCCGCAGTTAAGTTACAATTCAGTACCCTATACTAAAGCTTGCTGTTAGGAGGGAATCTGCAGCTTGCAGTGAAAGCGCTTCCAGAGGGGAGTCTAATGAGGGCAAACATTTGATGGTAGCAGCTTCCCTGCGGGAGATATTCTCATTGCCATAATCGCCTTATTAGCCGCAGTTAAGTTACAGTTCAGTACCCTATCCTAAAGCTTGATGTTAGGAGGGAATCTGCAGCTTGCAGTGAAAGCGCTTCCAGAGGGGAGTCTAATGAGGGCAAACATTTGATGGTAGCAGCTTCCCTGCAGGATATACTCTCTTTTGCGAAATCGCCTTATAAGCCGCAGTTAAGTTATAATTCAGTACCCTTTCCTAAAGCTAGCTGTTAGGAGGGAATCTGCAGCTTGCAGTGAAAGCACTTCCAGAGGGGAGTCTAATGAGGGCAAACATTTGATGGTAGCAGCTTCCCTGCGGGAGATACCCTCTTTGCCAAAATCGCATTATTAGGCGAAAGTAAGTTACCATTCAGTACCCTATCATAAGCTTGCTGTTAGGAGGGAATCTGCAGCTTGCAGTGAAAGCGCTTCCAGAGGGGAGTCTAATGAGGGCAAACATTTGATGGTAACAGCTTCCCTGCGGGAGATATTGTCTTTTCAATATCGCCTTATTAGGCGAAAGTAAGTTACAATTCAGTACCCTATCCTAAAGCTTGCTGTTAGGAGGGAATCTGCAGCTTGCAGTGAAAGCGCTTCCAGAGGGGAGTCTAATGAGGGCAAACATTTGATGGTAGCAGCTTCCCTGCGGGAGATATTCTCATTGCCAAAATCGCATTATTAGCCGCAGTTAAGTTACAATTCAGTACCCTATCCTAAAGCTTGCTGTTAGGAGGGAATCTGCAGCTTGCAGTGAAAGCGCTTCCAGAGGGGAGTCTAATGAGGGCAAACATTTGATGGTAGCGGCTTCCCTGCGGGAGATATTCTCATTGCCAAAATCGCCTTATTAGCCGCAGTTAAGTTACAATTCAGTACCCTTTCCTAAAACTTGCTGTTAGGAGGGAATCTGCAGCTTGCAGTGAAAGCGCTTCCAGAGGGGAGTCTAATGAGGGCAAACATTTGATGGTAACAGCTTCCCTGCGGGAGATATTCTCTTTGCCAAAATCGCCTTATTAGGCGAAAGTAAGATACAATTCAGTACCCTATCCTAAAGCTTGCTGTTAGGAGGGAATCTGCAGCTTGCAGTGAAAGCGCTTCCAGAGGGGAGTCTAATGTGGGCAAACATTTGATGGTAGCAGCTTCCCTGCGGGAGATACTCTCTTTGCCAAAATCTCATTATTAGGCGAAAGTAAGTTACAATTCAGTACCCTTTCCTAAAGCTTGCTGTTAGGAGGGAATCTGCAGCTTGCAGTGAAAGCGCTTCCAGAGGGGAGTCTAATGAGGGCAAAGATTTGATGGTAGCAGCTTCCCTGCGGGAGATAGTCTCTTTGCCAAAATCGCATTATTAGGCCAAAGTAAGATACAATTCAGTACCCTATCCTAAAGCTTGCTGTTAGGAGGGAATCTGCAGCTTGCAGTGAAAGCGCTTCCAGAGGGGAGTCTAATGAGGGCAAACATGTGATGGTAGCAGCTTCCCTGCGGGAGATACTCTCTTTGCCAAAATCGCATTATTAGGCGAAAGTAAGTTACAATTCAGTACCCTATCCTAAAGCTTGCTGTTAGGAGGGAAACTGCAGCTTGCAATGAAAGCGCTTCCAGAGGGGAGTCTAATGAGGGCAAACATTTGATGGTAGCAGCTTCCCTGCGGGAGATATTCTCTTTGCCAAAATCGCCTTATTAGACGCAGTTAAGTTACAATTCAGTACAGTGTCCTACAGCTTGCTGTTAGGAGGGAATCTGCAGCTTGCAGTGAAAGCGCTTCCAGAGGGGAGTCTAATGAGGGCAAACATTTGATGGTAGCAGCTTCCCTGCGGGAGATACTCTCTTTGCCAAAATCGCCTTATTAGCCGCAGTTAAGATACAATTCAGTACCCTATACTAAAGCTTGCTGTTAGGAGGGAATCTGCAGCTTGCAGTGAAAGCGCTTCCAGAGGGGAGTCTAATGAGGGCAAACATTTGATGGTAGCAGCTTCCCTGCGGGAGATATTCTCATTGCCAAAATCGCCTTATTAGCCGCAGTTAAGTTACAGTTCAGTACCCTATCCTAAAGCTTGCTGTTAGGAGGGAATCTGCAGCTTGCAGTGAAAGCGCTTCCAGAGGGGAGTCTAATGAGGGCAAACATTTGATGGTAGCAGCTTCCCTGCAGGATATACTCTCTTTTGCGAAATCTCCTTATTAGCCGCAGTTAAGTTATAATTCAGTACCCTTTCCTAAAGCTTGCTGTTAGGAGGGAATCTGCAGCTTGCAGTGAAAGCACTTCCGGAGGGGAGTCTAATGAGGGCAAACATTTGATGGTAGCAGCTTCCCTGCGGGAGATAGTCTCTTTTCCAAAATCGCATTATTAGGCGAAAGTAAGTTACAATTCAGTACCCTATCCTAAAGATTGCTGTTAGGAGGGAATCTGCAGCTTGCAGTGAAAGCGCTTCCAGAGGGGAGTGTAATGAGGGCAAACATTTGATGGTAGCAGCTTCCCTGCAGGATATACTCTCTTTTCCGGAATCGCCTTATTAGCCGCAGTTAAGTTACAATTCAGTACCCTTTCCTAAAGCTTGCTGTTAGGAGGGAATCTGCAGCTTGCAGTGAAAGCGCTTCCAGAGGGGAGTCTAATGAGGGCAAACATTTGATGGTAGCAGCTTCCCTGCGGGAGATACTCTCTTTGCCAAAATCGCATTTTTATGCGAAAGTAAGTTACAATTCAGTACCCTATCCTAAAGCTTGCTGTTAGGAGGGAATCTGCAGCTTGCAGTGAAAGCGCTTCCAGAGGGGAGTCTAATGAGGGCAAACATTTGATGGTAGCAGCTTCCCTGCGGGAGATATTCTCTTTGCCAAAACCGCATTATTAGGCGAAAGTAAGTTACAATTCAGTACCCTATCCTAAAGCTTGCTGTTAGGAGGGAATCTGCAGCTTGCAGTGAAAGCGCTTCCAGAGGGGAGTCTAATGAGGGCAAACATTTGATGGTAGCAGCTTCCCTGCGGGAGATACTCTCTTTGCAAAAATTGCCTTATTAGGCGAAAGTAAGTTACAATTCAGTACCCTATCCTAAAGCTTGCTGTTAGGTGGGAATCTGACGCTTGCAGTGAAAGCGCTTCCAGAGGGGAGTCTAATGAGGGCAAACATTTGATGGTAGCAGCTTCCCTGCGGGAGATACTCTCTTTGCCACAATCGCATTATTAGGCGAAAGTAAGTTACAATTCAGTACCCTATCCTAAAGCTTGCTGTTAGGAGGGAATCTGCAGCTTGCAGTGAAAGCGCTTCCAGAGGGGAGTCTAATGTGGGCAAACATTTGATGGTAGCAGCTTCCCTGCGGGAGATACTCTCTTTGCCAAAATCTCTTTATTAGGCGAAAGTAAGTTGCAATTCAGTACCCTATCCTAAAGCTTGCTGTTAGGAGGGAATCTGCAGCTTGCAGTGAAAGCGCTTCCAGAGGGGAGTCTAATGAGGGCAAACATTTGATGGTAGCAGTTTCCCTGCGGGAGATATTCTCTTTTCCAAAATCGCATTATTAGGCGAAAGTAAGTTACAATTCAGTACCCTATCCTAAAGCTTGCTGTTAGGAGGGAATCTGCAGCTTGCAGTGAAAGCGCATCCAGAGGGGCGTCTAATGAGGGCAAACATGTGATGGTAGCAGCTTCCCTGCGAGAGATATTCTCTTTGCCAAAATCGCATTATTAGGCGAAAGTAAGATACAATTCAGTACCCTATCCTAAAGCTTGCTGTTAGGAGGGAATCTGCAGCTTGCAGTGAAAGCGCTTCCAGAGGGGAGTGTAATGAGGGCAAACATTTGATGGTAGCAGCTTCCCTGCGGGAGATATTCTCATTGCCAAAATCGCCTTATTAGCCGCAGTTAAGTTACAATTCAGTACCCTATCCTAAAGCTTGCTGTTAGGAGGGAATCTGCAGCTTGCAGTGAAAGCGCTTCCAGAGGGGAGTCTAATGAGGGCAAACATTTGATGGTAGCAGCTTCCCTGCGGGAGATACTCTCTTTTCCAAAATCGCATTATTAGGCGAAAGTAAGTTACAATTCAGTACCCTATCCTAAAGCTTGCTGTTAGGAGGGAATCTGTAGCTTGCAGTGAAAGCGCTTCCAGAGGGGAGTCGAATGAGGGCAAACATTTGATGGTAACTGCTTCCCTGCGGGAGATATTCTCTTTTCCAAAATCGCCTTATTAGGCGAAAGTAAGTTACAATTCAGTACCCTATCCTAAAGCTTGCTGTTAGGAGGGAATCTGCAGCTTGCAGTGAAAGCGCTTCCAGAGGGGAGTCTAACGAGGGCAAACATTTGATGGTAGCAGCTTCCCTGCAGGATATACTCTCTTTTCCGAAATCGCATTATTAGCCGCAGTTAAGTTACAATTCAGTACCCTATCCTAAAGCTTGCTGTTAGGAGGGAATCTGCAGCTTGCAGTGAAAGCGCTTCCAGAGGGGAGTCTAATGAGGGCAAACATTTGATGGTAGCAGCTTCCCTGCGGGAGATACTCTCTTTGCCAAAATCGCATTATTAGGCGAAAGTAAGTTACAATTCAGTACCATATCCTAAAGCTTGCTGTCAGGAAGGAATCTGCAGCTTGCAGTGAAAGCGCTTCCAGAGGGGAGTCTAATGAGGGCAAACATTTGATGGTAGCAGCTTCCCTGCGGGAGATACTCTCTTTGCCAAAATCGCCTTATTAGCCGCAGTTATGATACAATTCAGTACCCTATCCTAAAGCTTGCTGTTAGGAGGGAATCTGCAGCTTGCAGTGAAAGCGCTTCCAGAGGGGAGTCGAATGAGGGCAAACATTTGATGGTAACTGCTTCCCTGCGGGAGATATTCTCTTTTCCAAAATCGCCTTATTAGGCGAAAGTAAGTTACAATTCAGTACCCTATCCTAAAGCTTGCTGTTAGGAGGGAATCTGCAGCTTGCAGTGAAAGCGCTTCCAGAGGGGAGTCTAATGAGGGCAAACATTTGATGGTAGCAGCTTCCCTGCGGGAGATACTCTCTTTGCCAAAATCGCATTATTAGGCGAAAGTAAGTTACAATTCAGTACCCTATCCTAAAGCTTGCTGTTAGGAGGGAATCTGCAGCTTGCAGTGAAAGCACTTCCAGAGGGGAGTCTAATGAGGGCAAACATTTGATGGTAGCAGCTTCCCTGCGGGAGATACTCTCTTTGCCAAAACCGCATTATTAGGCGAAAGTAAGTTACAATTCAGTACCTTATCCTAAAGCTTGCTGTTAGGAGGGAATCTGCAGCTTGCAGTGAAAGCGCTTCCAGAGGGGAGTCTAATGAGGGCAAACATTTGATGGTAGCAGCTTCCCTGCGGGAGATATTCTCTTTGCCAAAATCGCATTATTAGCCGTAGTTAAGTTACAATTCAGTACCCTATCCTAAAGCTTGCTGTTAGGAGGGAATCTGCAGCTTGCAGTGAAAGCGCTTCCAGAGGGGAGTCTAATGAGGGCAAACATTTGATGGTAGCAGCTTCCCTGCGGGAGATACTCTCTTTGCCAAAATCGCATTATTAGGCGAAAGTAAGTTACAATTCAGTACCATATCCTAAAGCTTGCTGTCAGGAAGGAATCTGCAGCTTGCAGTGAAAGCGCTTCCAGAGGGGAGTCTAATGAGGGCAAACATTTGATGGTAGCAGCTTCCCTGCGGGAGATACTCTCTTTGCCAAAATCGCCTTATTAGCCGCAGTTATGATACAATTCAGTACCCTATCCTAAAGCTTGCTGTTAGGAGGGAATCTGCAGCTTGCAGTGAAAGCGCTTCCAGAGGGGAGTCGAATGAGGGCAAACATTTGATGGTAACTGCTTCCCTGCGGGAGATATTCTCTTTTCCAAAATCGCCTTATTAGTCGAAAGTAAGTTACAATTCAGTACCCTATCCTAAAGCTTGCTGTTAGGAGGGAATCTGCAGCTTGCAGTGAAAGCGCTTCCAGAGGGGAGTCTAATGAGGGCAAACATTTGATGGTAGCAGCTTCCCTGCGGGAGATACTCTCTTTTCCAAAATCGCATTATTAGGCGAAAGTAAGTTACAATTCAGTACCCTATCCTAAAGCTTGCTGTTAGGAGGGAATCTGCAGCTTGCAGTGAAAGCACTTCCAGAGGGGAGTCTAATGAGGGCAAACATTTGATGGTAGCAGCTTCCCTGCGGGAGATACTCTCTTTGCCAAAACCGCATTATTAGGCGAAAGTAAGTTACAATTCAGTACCCTATCCTAAAGCTTGCTGTTAGGAGGGAATCTGCAGCTTGCAGTGAAAGCGCTTCCAGAGGGGAGTCTAATGAGGGCAAACATTTGGTGGCAGCAGCTTCCCTGCGAGTTAAAGTCTCTTTTCCAAAATCGCATTATTAGGCGAAAGTAAGTTACAATTCAGTACCCTATCCTAAAGCTTGCTGTTAGGAGGGAATCTGCAGCTTGCAGTGAAAGCGCTTCCAGAGGGGAGTCTAATGAGGGCAAACATTTGATGGTAGCATCTTCCCTGCGGGAGATACTCTCTTTGCCAACATCGCATTTTTAGGCGAAAGTAAGATACAATTCAGTACCCTATCCTAAAGCTTGCTGTTAGGAGGGAATCTGCAGCTTGCAGTGAAAGCGCTTCCAGAGGGGAGTCTAACGAGGGCAAACATTTGATGGTAGCAGCTTCCCTGCAGGATATACTCTCTTTTCCGAAATCGCCTTATTAGCCGCAGTTAAGTTACAATTCAGTACCCTATCCTAAAGATTGCTGTTAGGAGGGAATCTGCAGCTTGCAGTGAAAGCGCTTCCAGAGGGGAGTCTAATGAGGGCAAACATTTGATGGTAGCAGCTTCCCTGCGGGAGATACTCTCTTTGCCAAAATCGCCTTATTAGCCGCAGTTAAGATACAATTCAGTACCCTATCCTAAAGCTTGCTGTTAGGAGGGAATCTGCAGCTTGCAGTGAAAACGCTTCCAGAGGGGAGTCTAATGAGGGCAAACATTTGATGGTAGCAGCTTCCCTGCGGGAGATATTCTCTTTGCCAAAATCGCCAAATTAGCCGTAGTTAAGTTACAATTCAGTACCCTATCCTAAAGCTTGCTGTTAGGAGGGAATCTGCAGCTTGCAGTGAAAGCGCTTCCAGAGGGGAGTCTAATGAGGGCAAACATTTGATGGTAGCAGCTTCCCTGCGGGAGATACTCTCTTTTCCAAAATCGCATTATTAGGCGAAAGTAAGTTACAATTCAGTACCCTATCCTAAAGCTTGCTGTCAGGAAGGAATCTGCAGCTTGCAGTGAAAGCGCTTCCAGAGGGGAGTCTAATGAGGGCAAACATTTGATGGTAGCAGCTTCCCTGCGGGAGATACTCTCTTTGCCAAAATCGCCTTATTAGCCGTAGTTAAGTTACAATTCAGTACCCTATCCTAAAGCTTGCTGTTAGGAGGGAATCTGCAGCTTGCAGTGAAAGCGCTTCCAGAGGGGAGTCGAATGAGGGCAAACATTTGATGGTAACTGCTTCCCTGAGGGAGATATTCTCTTTTCCAAAATCGCCTTATTAGGCGAAAGTAAGTTACAATTCAGTACCCTATCCTAAAGCTTGCTGTTAGGAGGGAATCTGCAGCTTGCAGTGAAAGCGCTTCCAGAGGGGAGTCTAATGAGGGCAAACATTTGATGGTAGCAGCTTCCCTGCGGGAGATACTCTCTTTTCCAAAATCGCATTATTAGGCGAAAGTAAGTTACAATTCAGTACCCTATCCTAAAGCTTGCTGTTAGGAGGGAATCTGCAGCTTGCAGTGAAAGCACTTCCAGAGGGGAGTCTAATGAGGGCAAACATTTGATGGTAGCAGCTTCCCTGCGGGAGATACTCTCTTTGCCAAAACCGCATTATTAGGCGAAAGTAAGTTACAATTCAGTACCCTATCCTAAAGCTTGCTGTTAGGAGGGAATCTGCAGCTTGCAGTGAAAGCGCTTCCAGAGGGGAGTCTTATGAGGGCAAACATTTGGTGGCAGCAGCTTCCCTGCGAATTAAAGTCTCTTTTCCAAAATCGCATTATTAGGCGAAAGTAAGTTACAATTCAGTACCCTATCCTAAAGCTTGCTGTTAGGAGGGAATCTGCAGCTTGCAGTGAAAGAGCTTCCAGAGGGGAGTCTAATGAGGGCAAACATTTGATGGTAGCAGCTTCCCTGCGGGAGATACTCTCCTTGCTAAAATCGCATTATTAGGCGAAAGTAAGTTACAATTCAGTAGCCTATCCTAAAGCTTGCTGTTAGGAGGGAATCTGCAGCTTGCAGTGAAAGCGCTTCCAGAGGGGAGTCTAATGAGGGCAAACATTTGATGGTAGCATCTTCCCTGCGGGAGATACTCTCTTTGCCAACATCGCATTTTTAGGCGAAAGTAAGATACAATTCAGTACCCTATCCTAAAGCTTGCTGTTAGGAGGGAATCTGCAGCTTGCAGTGAAAGCGCTTCCAGAGGGGAGTCTAACGAGGGCAAACATTTGATGGTAGCAGCTTCTCTGCAGGATATACTCTCTTTTCCGAAATCGCCTTATTAGCCGCAGTTAAGTTACAATTCAGTACCCTATCCTAAAGATTGCTGTTAGGAGGGAATCTGCAGCTTGCAGTGAAAGCGCTTCCAGAGGGGAGTCTAATGAGGGCAAACATTTGATGGTAGCAGCTTCCCTGCGGGAGATACTCTCTTTGCCAAAATCGCCTTATTAGCCGCAGTTAAGATACAATTCAGTACCCTATCCTAAAGCTTGCTGTTAGGAGGGAATCTGCAGCTTGCAGTGAAAACGCTTCCAGAGGGGAGTCTAATGAGGGCAAACATTTGATGGTAGCAGCTTCCCTGCGGGAGATACTCTCTTTGCCAAAACCGCATTATTAGGCGAAAGTAAGTTACAATTCAGTACCCTATCCTAAAGCTTGCTGTTAGGAGGGAATCTGCAGCTTGCAGTGAAAGCGCTTCCAGAGGGGAGTCTAATGAGGGCAAACATTTGATGGTAGCATCTTCCCTGCGGGAGATACTCTCTTTGCCAAAATCGCATTATTAGGCGAAAGTAAGTTACAATTCAGTACCCTATCCTAAAGCTTGCTGTTAGGAGGGAATCTGCAGCTTGCAGTGAAAGCGCTTCCAGAGGGGAGTCTAACGACGGCAAACATTTGATGGTAGCAGCTTCCCTGCAGTATATACTCCCTTTTCCGTAATCGCCTTATTAGCCGCAGTTAAGTTACAATTCAGTACCCTATCCTAAAGCTTGCTGTTAGGAGGGAATCTGCAGCTTGCAGTGAAATCGCTTCCAGAGGGGAGTCTAATGAGGGCAAACATTTGATGGTAGCAGCTTCCCTGCGGGAGATATTCTCTTTGCCAAAATCGCATTATTAACCGTAGTTAAGTTACAATTCAGTACCCTATCCTAAAGCTTGCTGTTAGGAGGGAATCTGCAGCTTGCAGTGAAAGCGCTTCCAGAGGGGAGTCTAATGAGGGCAAACATTTGATGGTAACTGCTTCCCTGCGGGAAATATTCTCTTTGCCATAATCGCATTATTAAGCGAAAGTAAATTACAATTCAGTACCCTATCCTAAAGCTTGCTGTTAGGAGGGAATCTGCAGCTTGCAGTGAAAGCGCTTCCAGAGGGGAGTCTAATGAGGGCAAACATTTGATGGTAGCAGCTTCCCTGCGGGAGATATTCTCTTTGCTAAAATCGCCTTATTAGCCGCAGTTAAGATACAATTCAGTACCCTATCCTAAAGCTTGCTGTTAGGAGGGAATCTGCAGCTTGCAGTGAAAGCTCTTCCAGAGGGGAGTGTATCGAGGGCAAACATTTGATGGTAGCAGCTTCCCTGCGGGAGATACTCTCTTTGCCAAAATCGCATTATTAGGCGAAAGTAAGTTACAATTCAGTACCCTATCCTAAAGCTTGCTGTTAGGAGGGAATCTGCAGCTTGCAGTGAAAGCGCTTCCAGAGGGGAGTCTAATGAGGGCAAACATTTGATGGTAGCAGCTTCCCTGCGGGAGATACTCTCTTTGCCAAAATCGCATTACTAGGCGAAAGTAAGTTACAATTCAGTAGCCTATCCTAAAGCTTGCTGTTAGGAGGGAATCTGCAGCTTGCAGTGAAAGCGCTTCCAGAGGGGAGTCTAACGAGGGCAAACATTTGATGGTAGCAGCTTCCCTGCAGTATATACTCTCTTTTCCGTAATCGCCATATTCGCCGCAGTTAAGTTACAATTCAGTACCCTATCCTAAAGCTTGCTGTTAGGAGGGAATCTGCAGCTTGCAGTGAAAGCGCTTCCAGAGGGGAGTCTAATGAGGGCAAACATTTGATGGTAGCAGCTTCCCTGCGGGAGATATTCTCTTTGCCAAATCGCATTATTAACCGTAGTTAAGTTACAATTCAGTACACTATCCTAAAGCTTGCTGTTAGGAGGGAATCTGCAGCTTGCAGTGAAAGCGCTTCCAGAGGGGAGTCTAATGAGGGCAAACATTTGATGGTAGCAGCTTCCCTGCGGGAGATATTCTCTTTGCCATAATCGCATTATTAGGCGAAAGTAAATTACAATTCAGTACCCTATCCTAAAGCTTGCTGTTAGGAGGGAATCTGCAGCTTGCAGTGAAAGCGCTTCCAGAGGGGAGTATATCGAGGGCAAACATTTGATGGTAGCAGCTTCCCTGCGGGAGATACTCTCTTTGCCAAAATCGCCTTATTAGCCGCAGTTAAGATACAATTCAGTACCCTATCCTAAAGCTTGCTGTTAGGAGGGAATCTGCAGCTTGCAGTGAAAGCGCTTCCAGAGGGGAGTCTAATGAGGGCAAACATTTGGTGGCAGCAGCTTCCCTGCGAGTTATAGTCTCTTTTCCAAAATCGCATTATTAGGCGAAAGTATGTTACAATTCAGTACCCTATCCTAAAGCTTGCTGTTAGGAGGGAATCTGCAGCTTGCAGTGAAAGCGCTTCCAGAGGGGAGTCTAATGAGGGCAAACATTTGATGGTAGCAGCTTCCCTGCAGGAGATACTCTCTTTGCCAAAATCCGCTTATTAAACGCAGTTAAGTTACAATTCAGTACCCTATCCTAAAGCTTGCTGTTAGGAGGGAATCTGCAGCTTGCAGTGAAAGCGCTTCCCGAGGGGAGTCTAATGAGGGCAAACATTTGATGGTAGCAGCTTCCCTGCGGGAGATACTCTCTTTGCCAAAATCGCATTACTAGGCGAAAGTAAGTTACAATTCAGTAGCCTATCCTAAAGCTTGCTGTTAGGAGGGAATCTGCAGCTTGCAGTGAAAGCGCTTCCAGAGGGGAGTCTAATGAGGGCAAACATTTTATGGTAGCAGCTTCCCTGCGGGAGATATTCTCTTTGCCAAAATCGCCTTTTTAGCCGCAGTTAAGTTACAATTCAGTACCCTATCCTAAAGCTTGCTGTTAGGAGGGAATCTGCAGCTTGCAGTGAAAGCGCTTCCAGAGGGGAGTCTAATGAGGGCAAACATTTGATGGTAGCAGCTTCCCTGCGGGAGATATTCTCTTTGCCATAATCGCATTATTAGGCGAAAGTAAGTTACAATTCAGTACCCTATCCTAAAGCTTGCTGTTAGGAGGGAATCTGCAGCTTGCAGTGAAAGCGCTTCCAGAGGGGAGTGTATCGAGGGCAAATATTTGATGGTAGCAGCTTCCCTGCGGGAGATACTCTCTTTGCCAAAATCGCCTTATTAGCCGCAGTTAAGTTACAATTCAGTACCCTATCCTAAAGCTTGCTGTCAGGAAGGAATCTGCAGCTTGCAGTGAAAGCGCTTCCAGAGGGGAGTCTAATGAGGGCAAACATTTGATGGTAGCAGCTTCCCTGCGGGAGATACTCTCTTTGCCAAAATCGCCTTATTAGCCGCAGTTAAGATACAATTCAGTACCCTATCCTAAAGCTTGCTGTTAGGAGGGAATCTGCAGCTTGCAGTGAAAGCGCTTCCAGAGGGGAGTCTAATGAGGGCAAATATTTGATGGTAGCAGCTTCCCTGCGGGAGATACTCTCTTTGCCAAAACCGCATTATTATGCGAAAGTAAGTTACAATTCAGTACCCTATCCTAAAGCTTGCTGTTAGGAGGGAATCTGCAGCTTGCAGTGAAAGCGCTTCCAGAGGGGAGTCTAATGAGGGCAAACATTTGATGGTAGCATCTTCCCTGCGGGAGATACTCTCTTTGCCAAAATCGCATTATTAGGCGAAAGTAAGATACAATTCAGTACCCTATCCTAAAGCTTGCTGTTAGGAGGGAATCTGCAGCTTGCAGTGAAAGCGCTTCCAGAGGGGAGTCTAACGAGGGCAAACATTTGATGGTAGCAGCTTCCCTGCAGTATATACTCTCTTTTCCGTAATCGCCTTATTAGCCGCAGTTAAGTTACAATTCAGTACCTTATCCTAAAGCTTGCTGTTAGGAGGGAATCTGCAGCTTGCAGTGAAAGCGCTTCCAGAGGGGAGTGTATCGAGGGCAAACATTTGATGGTAGCAGCTTCCCTGCGGGAGATATTCTCTTTGCCAAATCGCATTATTAACCGTAGTTAAGTTACAATTCAGTACCTTATCCTAAAGCTTGCTGTTAGGAGGGAATCTGCAGCTTGCAGTGAAAGCGCTTCCAGAGGGGAGTCTAATGAGGGCAAACATTTGATGGTAGCAGCTTCCCTGCGGGAGATATTCTCTTTGCCATAATCGCATTATTAGGCGAAAGTAAATTACAATTCAGTACCCTATCCTAAAGCTTGCTGTTAGGAGGGAATCTGCAGCTTGCAGTGAAAGCGCTTCCAGAGGGGAGTCTAATGAGGGCAAACATTTGGTGGCAGCAGCTTCCCTGAGAGTTATAGTCTCTTTTCCAAAATCGCATTATTAGGCGAAAGTAAGTTACAATTCAGTACCCTATCCTAAAGCTTGCTGTTAGGAGGGAATCTGCAGCTTGCAGTGAAAGCGCTTCCAGAGGGGAGTCTAATGAGGGCAAACATTTGATGGTAGCAGCTTCCCTGCGGGAGATACTCTCTTTGCCAAAATCGCATTACTAGGCGAAAGTAAGTTACAATTCAGTAGCCTATCCTAAAGCTTGCTGTTAGGAGGGAATCTACAGCTTGCAGTGAAAGCGCTTCCAGAGGGGAGTCTAATGAGGGCAAACATTTTATGGAAGCAGCTTCCCTGCGGGAGATATTCTCTTTTCCAAAATCGCCGTATTAGCCGCATTTAAGTTACAATTCAGTAGCCTATCCTAAAGCTTGCTGTTAGGAGGGAATCTGCAGCTTGCAGTGAAAGCGCTTCCAGAGGGGAGTCTAATGAGGGCAAACATTTGATGGTAGCAGCTTCCCTGCGGGAGATAGTCTCTTTGCCAAAATCGCATTATTAGGCGAAAGTAAGTTACAATTCAGTAGCCTATCCTAAAGCTTGCTGTTAGGAGGGAATCTGCAGCTTGCAGTGAAAGCGCTTCCAGAGGGGAGTGTAATGAGGGCAAACATTTGATGGTAGCAGCTTCCCTGCGGGAGATACTCTCTTTGCCAAGATCGCCTTATTAGCCGCAGTTAAGTTACAATTCAGTACCCTATCCTAAAGCTTGCTGTTAGGAGGGAATCTGCAGCTTGCAGTGAAAGCGCTTCCAGAGGGGAGTCTAATGAGTGCAAATATTTGATGGTAGCAGCTTCCCTGCGGGAGATACTCTCTTTGCCAAAACCGCATTATTAGGCGAAAGTAAGTTACAATTCAGTACCCTATCCTAAAGCTTGCTGTTAGGAGGGAATCTGCAGCTTGCAGTGAAAGCGCTTCCAGAGGGGAGTCTAATGAGGGCAAACATTTGATGGTAGCATCTTCCCTGTGGGAGATACTCTCATTGCCAAAATCGCATTATTAGGCGAAAGTAAGATACAATTCAGTACCCTAACCTAAAGCTTGCTGTTAGGAGGGAATCTGCAGCTTGCAGTGAAAGCGCTTCCAGAGGGGAGTCTAACGAGGGCAAACATTTGATGGTAGCAGCTTCCCTGCAGTATATACTCTCTTTTCCGTAATCGCCTTATTAGCCGCAGTTAAGTTACAATTCAGTACCCTATCCTAAAGCTTGCTGTTAGGAGGGAATCTGCAGCTTGCAGTGAAAGCGCTTCCAGAGGGGAGTCTAATGAGGGAAAACATTTGATGGTAGCAGCTTCCCTGCGGGAGATATTCTCTTTGCCAAATCGCATTATTGACCGTAGTTAAGTTACAATTCAGTACCCTATCCTAAAGATTGCTGTTAGGAGGGAATCTGCAGCTTGCAGTGAAAGCGCTTCCAGAGGGGAGTATATCGAGGGCAAACATTTGATGGTAGCAGCTTCCCTGCGGGAGATACTCTCTTTCACAAAATCGCCTTATTAGCCGCAGTTAAGTTACAATTCAGTACCCTATCCTAAAGCTTGCTGTTAGGAGGGAATCTGCATCTTGCAGTGAAAGCGCTTCCAGAGGGGAGTCTAATGAGGGCAAACATTTGATGGTAGCAGCTTCCCTGCGGGAGATACTCTCTTTGCCAAAATCGCCTTATTATCCGCAGTTAAGATACAATTCAGTACCCTATCCTAAAGCTTGCTGTTAGGAGGGAATCTGCAGCTTGCAGTGAAAGCGCTTCCAGAGGGGAGTCTAATGAGGGCAAACATTTGGTGGCAGCAGCTTCCCTGCGAGTTATAGTCTCTTTTCCAAAATCGCATTATTAGGCGAAAGTAAGTTACAATTCAGTACCCTATCCTAAAGCTTGCTGTTAGGAGGGAATCTGCAGCTTGCAGTGAAAGCGCTTCCAGAGGGGAGTCTAATGAGGGCAAACATTTGATGGTAGCAGCTTCCCTGCGGGAGATACTCTCCTTGCCAAAATCGCATTATTAGGCGAAAGTAAGTTACAATTCAGTAGCCTATCCTAAAGCTTGCTGTTAGGAGGGAATCTGCAGCTTGCAGTGAAAGCGCTTCCAGAGGGGAGTCTAATGAGGGCAAACATTTGATGGTAGCCGCTTCCCTGCGGGAGATAGTCTCTTTGCCAAAATCGCCTTATTCGCCGCAGTTAAGTTACAATTCAGTACCCTATCCTAAAGCTTGCTGTTAGGAGGGAATCTGCAGCTTGCAGTGAAAGCGCTTCCAGAGGGGAGTCTAATGAGGGCAAACATTTGATGGTAGCAGCTTCCCTGCGGGAGATACTCTCTTTGCCAACATCGCATTATTAGGCGAAAGTAAGTTACAATTCAGTACCCTATCCTAAAGCTTGCTGTTAGGAAGGAATCTGCAGCTTGCAGTGAAAGCGCTTCCAGAGGGGAGTCTAATGAGGGCAAAGATTTGATGGTAGCAGCTTCCCTGCGGGAGATACTCTCTTTGCCCAAATCCCCTTATTAAACGCAGTTAAGTTACAATTCAGTACCCTATCCTAAAGCTTGCTGTTAGGAGGGAATCTGCAGCTTGCAGTGAAAGCGCTTCCAGAGGGGAGTCTAATGAGGGCAAACATTTGGTGGCAGCAGCTTCCCTGCGAGTTATAGTCTCTTTGCCAAAATCGCATTATTAGGCGAAAGTAAGATACAATTCAGTACCCTATCCTAAAGCTTGCTGTTAGGAGGGAATCTACAGCTTGCAGTGAAAGCGCTTCCAGAGGGGAGTCTAATGAGGGCAAACATTTGATGGTAGCATCTTCCCTGCGGGAGATATTCTCTTTGCCAAAAATTGCCTTATTAGCCGCAGTTAAGTTACAATTCAGTACCCTATCCTAAAGCTTGCTGTTAGGAGGGAATCTGCAGCTTGCAGTGAAAGCGCTTCCAGAGGGGAGTCTAATGAGGGCAAACATTTGATGGTAGCAGCTTCCCTGCGGGAGATATTCTCTTTGCCAAAATCGCATTATTAGGCGAAAGTAAGTTACAATTCAGTACCCTATCCTAAAGCTTGCTGTTAGGAGGGAATCTGCAGCTTGCAGTGAAAGCGCTTCCAGAGGGGAGTCTAATGAGGGCAAACATTTGATGGTAGCAGCTTCCCTGCGGGAGATACTCTCTTTGCCAAAATCGCATTATTAGGCGAAAGTAAGTTACAATTCAGTACCCTATCCTAAAGCTTGCTGTTAGGAGGGAATCTGCAGCTTGCAGTGAAAGCGCTTCCAGAGGGGAGTGTACCGAGGGCAAACATTTGATGGTAGCAGCTTCCCTGCGGGAGATACTCTCTTTGCCAAAATCGCCTTATTCGCCGCATTTAAGTTACAATTCAGTACCCTATCCTAAAGCTTGCTGTTAGGAAGGAATCTTCAGCTTGCAGTGAAAGCGCTTCCAGAGGGGAGTCTAATGAGGGCAAATATTTGATGGTAGCAGCTTCCCTGCGGGAGATTCTCTCCTTGCCAAAATCGCATTATTAGGCGAAAGTAAGTTACAATTCAGTACCCTATCCTAAAGCTTGCTGTTAGGAGGGAATCTGCAGCTTGCAGTGAAAGCGCTTCCAGAGGGGAGTCTAATGAGGGCAAACATTTGATGGTAGCAGCTTCCCTGCGGGAGATACTCTCTTTGCCAAAATCGCATTATTAGGCGAAAGTAAGTTACAATTCAGTACCTTATCCTAAAGCTTGCTGTTAGGAGGGAATCTGCAGCTTGCAGTGAAAGCGCTTCCAGAGGGGAGTCTAATGAGGGCAAACATTTGATGGTAGCAGCTTCCCTGCGGGAGATATTCTCTTTGCAAAAATCGCATTATTAGGCGAAAGTAAGATACAATTCAGTACCCTATCCTAAAGCTTGCTGTTAGGAGGGAATCTGCAGCTTGCAGTGAAAGCGCTTCCAGAGGGGAGTCTAATGAGGGCAAACATTTGATGGTAGCAGCTTCCCTGCGGGAGATACTCTCTTTGCCAAAATCGCATTATTAGGCGAAAGTAAGTTACAATTCAGTACCCTATCCTAAAGCTTGCTGTTAGGAGGGAATCTGCAGCTTGCAGTGAAAGCGCTTCCAGAGGGGAGTCTAACGAGGGCAAACATTTGATGGTAGCAGCTTCCCTGCGGGAGATACTCTCTTTGCCAAAATCGCATTATTAGGCGAAAGTAAGTTACAATTCAGTACCCTATCCTAAAGCTTGCTGTTAGGAGGGAATCTGCAGCTTGCAGTGAAAGCGCTTCCAGAGGGGAGTCTAATGAGGGCAAACATTTGATGGTAGCAGCTTCCCTGCGGGAGATACTCTCTTTGCCAAAATCGCATTATTAGGCGAAACTAAGTTACAATTCAGTACCCTATCCTAAAGCTTGCTGTTAGGAAGGAATCTGCAGCTTGCAGTGAAAGCGCTTCCAGAGGGGAGTCTAATGAGGGCAAACATTTGATGGTAGCATCTTCCCTGCGGGAGATAGTCTCTTTGCCAAAATCGCATTATTAGCCGCAGTTAAGTTACAATTCAGTACCCTATCCTAAAGCTTGCTGTTAGGAAGGAATCTGCAGCTTGCAGTGAAAGCGCTTCCAGAGGGGAGTCTAATGAGGGCAAACATTTGGTGGCAGCAGCTTCCCTGCGAGTTATAGTCTCTTTGCCAAAATCGCATTATTAGGCGAAAGTAAGTTACAATTCAGTACCCTATCCTAAAGCTTGCTGTTAGGAGGGAATCTGCAGCTTGCAGTGAAAGCGCTTCCAGAGGGGAGTCTAATGAGGGCAAACATTTGATGGTAGCAGCTTCCCTGTGGGAGATACTCTCTTTGCCAAAATCGCATTACTAGGCGAAAGTAAGTTACAATTCAGTACCCTATCCTAAAGCTTGCTGTTAGGAGGGAATCTGCAGCTTGCAGTGAAAGCGCTTCCAGAGGGGAGTCTAATGAGGGCAAACATTTGATGGTAGCAGCTTCCCTGCGGGAGATATTCTCTTTGCCAAAATCGCATTATTAGGCGAAAGTAAGATACAATTCAGTACCCTATCCTAAAGCTTGCTGTTAGGAGGGAATCTGCAGCTTGCAGTGAAAGCGCTTCCAGAGGGGAGTCTAATGAGGGCAAACATTTGATGGTAGCAGCTTCCCTGCGGGAGATACTCTCTTTGCCAAAATCGCATTATTAGGCGAAAGTAAGTTACAATTCAGTACCCTATCCTAAAGCTTGCTGTTAGGAGGGAATCTGCAGCTTGCAGTGAAAGCGCTTCCAGAGGGGAGTCTAATGAGGGCAAACATTTGATGGTAGCAGCTTCCCTGCGGGAGATACTCTCTTTCCCAAAATCGCATTATTAGCAGCAGTTAAGTTACAATTCAGTACCCTATCCTAAAGCTTGCTGTTAGGAGGGAATCTGCAGCTTGCAGTGAAAGCGCTTCCAGAGGGGAGTCTAACGAGGGCAAACATTTGATGGTAGCAGCTTCCCTGCGGGAGATAGTCTCTTTGACAAAATCGCATTATTAGGCGAAAGTAAGTTACAATTCAGTACCCTATCCTAAAGCTTGCTGTTAGGAGGGAATCTGCAGCTTGCAGTGAAAGCGCTTCCAGAGGGGAGTCTAATGAGGACAAACATTTTATGGTAGCAGCTTCCCTGCGGGAGATATTCTCTTTGCCAAAATCGCATTACTAGGCGAAAGTAGGTTACAATTCAGTACCCTATCCTAAAGCTTGCTGTTAGGAGGGAATCTATAGCTTGCAGTGAAAGCGCTTCCAGAGGGGAGTCTAATGAGGGCAAACATTTGATGGTAGCAGCTTCCCTGCGGGAGATATTCTCTTTGCCAAAATGGCCTTATTAGCCGCAGTTAAGTTACAATTCAGTACCCTATCCTAAAGCTTGCTGTTAGGAGGGAATCTGCAGCTTGCAGTGAAAGCGCTTCCAGAGGGGAGTCTAATGAGGGCAAACATTTGATGGTAGCAGCTTCCCTGCGGGAGATATTCTCTTTGCCAAAATCGCATTATTAGGCGAAAGTAAGTTACAATTCAGTACCCTATCCTAAAGCTTGCTGTTAGGAGGGAATCTGCAGCTTGCAGTGAAAGCGCTTCCAGAGGGGAGTCTAACGAGGGCAAACATTTGATGGTAGCAGCTTCCCTGCGGGAGATACTCTCTTTGCCAAAATCGCATTATTAGGCGAAAGTAAGTTACAATTCAGTACCCTATCCTAAAGCTTGCTGTTAGGAGGGAATCTGCAGCTTGCAGTGAAAGCGCTTCCAGAGGGGAGTCTAATGAGGGCAAACATTTGATGGTAGCAGCTTCCCTGCGGGAGATATTCTCTTTGCAAAAATCGCATTATTAGGCGAAAGTAAGTTACAATTCAATACCCTATCCTAAAGCTTGCTGTTAGGAGGGAATCTGCAGCTTGCAGTGAAAGCGCTTCCAGAGGGGAGTCTAATGAGGGCAAACATTTGATGGTAGCAGCTTCCCTGCGGGAGATATTCTCTTTGCCAAAATCGCATTATTAGGCGAAAGTAAGATACAATTCAGTAGCCTATCCTAAAGCTTGCTGTTAGGAGGGAATCTGCAGCTTGCAGTGAAAGCGCTTCCAGAGGGGAGTCTAATGAGGGCAAACATTTGATGGTAGCAGCCTCCCTGCGGGAGATACTCTCTTTGCCAAAATCGCATTATTAGGCGAAAGTAAGTTACAATTCAGTACCCTATCCTAAAGCTTGCTGTTAGGAGGGAATCTGCAGCTTGCAGTGAAAGCGCTTCCAGAGGGGAGTCTAATGAGGGCAAATATTTGATGGTAGCAGCTTCCCTGCGGGATATATTCTCTTTGCCAAAATCGCATTATTAGGCGAAAGTAAGATACAATTCAGTACCCTATCCTAAAGCTTGCTGTTAGGAGGGAATCTGCAGCTTGCAGTGAAAGCGCTTCCAGAGGGGAGTATATCGAGGGCAAACATTTGATGGTAGCAGCTTCCCTGCGGGAGATACTCTCTTTGCCAAAATCGCCTTATTAGCCGCAGTTAAGTTACAATTCAGTACCCTATCCTAAAGCTTGCTGTTAGGAGGGAATCTGCAGCTTGCAGTGAAAGCGCTTCCAGAGGGGAGTCTAATGAGGGCAAACATTTGATGGTAGAAGCTTCCCTGCGGGAGATACTCTCTTTGCTAAAATCGCATTATTAGGCGAAAGTAAGTTACAATTCAGTACCCTATCCTAAAGCTTGCTGTTAGGAAGGAATCTGCAGCTTGCAGTGAAAGCGCTTCCAGAGGGGAGTCTAAGGAGGGCAAACATTTGATGGTAGCAGCTTCCCTGCGGGAGATACTCTCTTTGCCAAAATCGCATTATTCGCCGCAGTTAAGTTACAATTCAGTACCCTATCCTAAATCTTGCTTTTAGGAAGGAATCTGCAGCTTGCAGTGAAAGCGCTTCCAGAGGGGAGTCTAATGAGGGCAAATATTTGATGGTAGCAGCTTCCCTGCGGGAGATTCTCTCTTTGCCAAAATCGCATTATTAGGCGAAAGTAAGTTACAATTCAGTACCCTATCCTAAAGCTTGCTGTTAGGAGGGAATCTGCAGCTTGCAGTGAAAGCGCTTCCAGAGGGGAGTCTAATGAGGGCAAACATTTGATGGTAGCAGCTTCCCTGCGGGAGATAATCTCTTTGCCAAAATCGCATTATTAGGCGAAAGTAAGTTACAATTCAGTACCCTATCCTAAAGCTTGCTGTTAGGAGGGAATCTGCAGCTTGCAGTGAAAGCGCTTCCAGAGGGGAGTCTAATGAGGGCAAACATTTGATGGTAGCAGCTTCCCTGCGGGAGATAGTCTCTTTGACAAAATCGCATTATTAGGCGAAAGTAAGTTACAATTCAGTACCCTATCCTAAAGCTTGCTGTTAGGAAGGAATCTGCAGCTTGCAGTGAAAGCGCTTCCAGAGGGGAGTCTAATGAGGGCAAACATTTGATGGTAGCAGCTTCCCTGCGGGAGATACTCTCTTTGCCAAAATCGCATTATTAGCAGCAGTTAAGTTACAATTCAGTACCCTATCCTAAAGCTTGCTGTTAGGAGGGAATCTGCAGCTTGCAGTGAAAGCGCTTCCAGAGGGGAGTCTAATGAGGGCAAACATTTGATGGTAGCAGCTTCCCTGTGGGAGATACTCTCTTTGCCAAAATCGCATTACTAGGCGAAAGTAAGTTACAATTCAGTACCCTATCCTAAAGCTTGCTGTTAGGAGGGAATCTGCAGCTTGCAGTGAAAGCGCTTCGAGAGGGAAGTCTAATGAGGGCAAATATTTGATGGTAGCAGCTTCCCTGCGGGGGGTATTCTCTTTGCCAAAATCGCCTTATTAGCCGCAGTTAAGTTACAATTCAGTACCCTATCCTAAAGCTTGCTGTTAGGAGGGAATCTGCAGCTTGCAGTGAAAGCGCTTCCAGAGGGGAGTGTAATGAGGGCAAACATTTGATGGTAGCAGCTTCCCTGCGGGAGATACTCTCTTTGCCAAAATCGCATTATTAGGCGAAAGTAAGTTACAATTCAGTACCCTATCCTAAAGCTTGCTGTTAGGAGGGAATCTGCAGCTTGCAGTGAAAGCGCTTCCAGAGGGGAGTCTAACGAGGGCAAACATTTGATGGTTGCAGCCTCCCTGCGGGAGATACTCTCTTTGCCAAAATCGCATTATTAGGCGAAAGTAAGTTACAATTCAGTACCCTATCCTAAAGCTTGCTGTTAGGAAGGAATCTGCAGCTTGCAGTGAAAGCGCTTCCAGAGGGGAGTCTAATGAGGGCAAACATTTGATGGTAGCAGCTTCCCTGCGGGAGATACTCTCTTTGCCAAAATCGCATTATTAGCAGCAGTTAAGTTACAATTCAGTACCCTATCCTAAAGCTTGCTGTTAGGAGGGAATCTGCAGCTTGCAGTGAAAGCGCTTCCAGAGGGGAGTCTAATGAGGGCAAACATTTGATGGTAGCAGCTTCCCTGCGGGAGATAGTCTCTTTGCCAAAATCGCATTACTAGGCGAAAGTAAGTTACAATTCAGTACCCTATCCTAAAGCTTGCTGTTAGGAGGGAATCTGCAGCTTGCAGTGAAAGCGCTTCGAGAGGGGAGTCTAATGAGGGCAAACATTTGATGGTAGCAGCTTCCCTGCGGGAGATATTCTCTTTGCCAAAATCGCCTTATTAGCCGCAGTTAAGTTACAATTCAGTACCCTATCCTAAAGCTTGCTGTTAGGAGGGAATCTGCAGCTTGCAGTGAAAGCGCTTCCAGAGGGGAGTCTAATGAGGGCAAACATTTGATGGTAGCAGCTTCCCTGCGGTATATATTCTCTTTGCAAAAATCGCATTATTAGGCGAAAGTAAGATACAATTCAGTACCCTATCCTAAAGCTTGCTGTTAGGAGGGAATCTGCAGCTTGCAGTGAAAGCGCTTCCAGAGGGGAGTCTAATGAGGGCAAACATTTGATGGTAGCAGCTTCCCTGCGGGAGATACTCTCTTTGCCAAAATCGCATTATTAGGCGAAAGTAAGTTACAATTCAGTACCATATCCTAAAGCTTGCTGTTAGGAGGGAATCTGCAGCTTGCAGTGAAAGCGCTTCCAGAGGGGAGTCTAATGAGGGCAAACATTTGATGGTAGCAGTTTCCCTGCGGGAGATATTCTCTTTGCCAAAATCGCATTATTAGGCGAAAGTAAGATACAATTCAGTACCCTATCCTAAAGCTTGCTGTTAGGAGGGAATCTGCAGCTTGCAGTGAAAGCGCTTCCAGAGGGGAGTCTAATGAGGGCAAACATTTGATGGTAGCAGCTTCCCTGCGGGAGATAGTCTCTTTGCCAAAATCGCATTATTATGCGAAAGTAAGATACAATTCAGTACCCTATCCTAAAGCTTGCTGTTAGGAGGGAATCTGTAGCTTGCAGTGAAAGCGCTTCCAGAGGGGAGTCTAATGAGGGCAAAGATTTGATGGTAGCAGCTTCCCTGCGGGAGATAGTCTCTTTGCCAAAATCGCATTATTAGGCGAAAGTAAGTTACAATTCAGTACCCTATCCTAAAGCTTGCTGTTAGGAAGGAATCTGCAGCTTGCAGTGAAAGCGCTTCCAGAGGGGAGTCTAATGAGGGCAAACATTTGATGGTAGCAGCTTCCCTGCGGGAGATATTCTCTTTGCCAAAATCGCATTATTAGCCGCAGTTTAGTTACAATTCAGTACCCTATCCTAAAGCTTGCTGTTAGGAGGGAATCTGCAGCTTGCAGTGAAAGAGCTTCCAGAGGGGAGTCTAATGAGGGCAAACATTTGATGGCAGCAGCTTCCCTGCGAGTTATATTCTCTTTGTCAAAATCGCATTATTAGGCGAAAGAAAGTTACAATTCAGTACCCTATCCTAAAGCTTGCTGTTAGGAGGGAATCTTCAGCTTGCAGTGAAAGCGCTTCCAGAGGGGAGTCTAACGAGGGCAAACATTTGATGGTAGCAGCTTCCCTGCGGGAGATACTCTCTTTCCCAAAATCGCCTTATTCGCCGCAGTTAAGATACAATTCAGTACACTATCCTAAATCTTGCTTTTAGGAAGGAATCTGCAGCTTGCAGTGAAAGCGCTTCCAGAGGGGAGTCTAATGAGGGCAAACATTTGATGGTAGCAGCTTCCCTGCGGGAGATTCTCTCTTTGCCAAATTCGCATTATTAGGCGAAAGTAAGTTACAATTCAGTACCCTATCCTAAAGCTTGCTGTTAGGAGGGAATCTGCAGCTTGCAGTGAAAGCGCTTCCAGAGGGGAGTCTAATGAGGGCAAACATTTGATGGTAGCAGCTTCCCTGCGGGAGATATTCTCTTTGAAAAATCGCATTATTAGCCGCAGTTAAGTTACAATTCAGTACCCTATCCTAAAGCTTGCTGTTAGGAGGGAATCTGCAGCTTGCAGTGAAAGCGCTTCCAGAGGGGAGTCTAATGAGGGCAAACATTTGATGGTAGCAGCTTCCCTGCGGGAGATACTCTCTTTGCCAAAATCGCATTATTAGGCGAAAGTAAGTTACAATTCAGTACCCTATCCTAAAGCTTGCTGTTAGGAGGGAATCTGCAGCTTGCAGTGAAAGCGCTTCCAGAGGGGAGTCTAACGAGGGCAAACATTTGATGGTTGCAGCCTCCCTGCGGGAGATACTCTCTTTGCCAAAATCGCATTATTAGGCGAAAGTAAGTTACAATTCAGTACCCTATCCTAAAGCTTGCTGTTAGGAAGGAATCTGCAGCTTGCAGTGAAAGCGCTTCCAGAGGGGAGTCTAATGAGGGCAAACATTTGATGGTAGCAGCTTCCCTGCGGGAGATACTCTCTTTGCCAAAATCGCATTATTAGCAGCAGTTAAGTTACAATTCAGTACCCTATCCTAAAGCTTGCTGTTAGGAGGGAATCTGCAGCTTGCAGTGAAAGCGCTTCCAGAGGGGAGTCTAATGAGGGCAAACATTTGATGGTAGCAGCTTCCCTGCGGGAGATACTCTCTTTGCCAAAATCGCATTACTAGGCGAAAGTAAGTTACAATTCAGTACCCTATCCTAAAGCTTGCTGTTAGGAGGGAATCTGCAGCTTGCAGTGAAAGCGCTTCCAGAGGGGAGTCTAATGAGGGCAAATATTTGATGGTAGCAGCTTCCCTGCGGGAGATATTCTCTTTGCCAAAATCGCCTTATTAGCCGCAGTTAAGTTACAATTCAGTACCCTATCCTAAAGCTTGCTGTTAGGAGGGAATCTGCAGCTTGCAGTGAAAGCGCTTCCAGAGGGAAGTCTAATGAGGGCAAACATTTGATGGTAGCAGCTTCCCTGCGGGAGATACTCTCTTTGCCAAAATCGCATTATTAGGCGAAAGTAAGTTACAATTCAGTACCCTATCCTAAAGCTTGCTGTTAGGAGGGAATCTGCAGCTTGCAGTGAAAGCGCTTCCAGAGGGGAGTCTAATGAGGGCAAACATTTGATGGTAGCAGTTTCCCTGCGGGAGATATTCTCTTTGCCAAAATCGCATTATTAGGCGAAAGTAAGATACAATTCAGTACCCTATCCTAAAGCTTGCTGTTAGGAGGGAATCTGCAGCTTGCAGTGGAAGCGCTTCAAGAGGGGAGTCTAACGAGGGCAAACATTTGATGGTAGCAGCTTCCCTACGGGAGATACTCTCTTTGCCAAAATAGCATTATTAGGCGAAAGTAAGTTACAATTCAGTACCCTATCCTAAAGCTTGCTGTTAGGAAGGAATCTGCAGCTTGCAGTGAAAGCGCTTCCAGAGGGGAGTCTAATGAGGGCAAACATTTGATGGTAGCAGCTTCCCTGCGGGAGATATTCTCTTTGCCAAAATCGCATTATTAGCCGCAGTTTAGTTACAATTCAGTACCCTATCCTAAAGCTTGCTGTTAGGAGGGAATCTGCAGCTTGCAGTGAAAGAGCTTCCAGAGGGGAGTCTAATGAGGGCAAACATTTGATGGCAGCAGCTTCCCTGCGAGTTATATTCTCTTTGTCAAAATCGCATTATTAGGCGAAAGAAAGTTACAATTCAGTACCCTATCCTAAAGCTTGCTGTTAGGAGGGAATCTGCAGCTTGCAGTGAAAGCGCTTCCAGAGGGGAGTCTAACGAGGGCAAACATTTGATGGTAGCAGCTTCCCTGCGGGAGATACTCTCTTTCCCAAAATCGCCTTATTCGCCGCAGTTAAGATACAATTCAGTACACTATCCTAAATCTTGCTTTTAGGAAGGAATCTGCAGCTTGCAGTGAAAGCGCTTCCAGAGGGGAGTCTAATGAGGGCAAACATTTGATGGTAGCAGCTTCCCTGCGGGAGATTCTCTCTTTGCCAAATTCGCATTATTAGGCGAAAGTAAGTTACAATTCAGTACCCTATCCTAAAGCTTGCTGTTAGGAGGGAATCTGCAGCTTGCAGTGAAAGCGCTTCCAGAGGGGAGTCTAATGAGGGCAAACATTTGATGGTAGCAGCTTCCCTGCGGGAGATATTCTCTTTGAAAAATCGCATTATTAGGCGAAAGTAAGATACAATTCAGTACCCTATCCTAAAGCTTGCTGTTAGGAGGGAATCTGCAGCTTGCAGTGAAAGCGCTTCCAGAGGGGAGTCTAATGAGGGCAAACATTTGATGGTAGCAGTTTCCCTGCGGGAGATACTCTCTTTGCCAAAATCGCATTATTAGGCGAAAGTAAGTTACAATTCAGTACCCTATCCTAAAGCTTGCTGTTAGGAGGGAATCTGCAGCTTGCAGTGAAAGCGCTTCCAGAGGGGAGTCTAACGAGGGCAAACATTTGATGGTAGCAGCTTCCCTGCGGGAGATAGTCTCTTTGCCAAAATCGCATTACTAGGCGAAAGTAAGTTACAATTCAGTACCCTATCCTAAAGCTTGCTGTTAGGAGGGAATCTGCAGCTTGCAGTGAAAGCA
The DNA here is from genome assembly GCF_032191515.1 of Phaenicophaeus curvirostris. Classification (NCBI taxonomy): domain Eukaryota; kingdom Metazoa; phylum Chordata; class Aves; order Cuculiformes; family Cuculidae; genus Phaenicophaeus; species Phaenicophaeus curvirostris. The sequence goes on from NW_027206837.1 coordinate 122,405, forward strand.
CTTCCAGAGGGGAGTCTAACCAGGGCAAATATTTGATGGTAGCAGCTTCCCTGCGGGATATATTCTCTTTGCCAAAATCGCATTATTAGCCGCAGTTAAGTTACAATTCAGTACCCTATCCTAAAGCTTGCTGTTAGGAGGGAATCTGCAGCTTGCAGTGAAAGCGCTTCCAGAGGGGAGTCTAATGAGGGCAAACATTTGATGGTAGCAGCTTCCCTGCGGGAGATATTCTCTTTGTCAAAATCGCATTACTAGGCGAAAGTAAGATACAATTCAGTACCCTATCCTAAAGCTTGCTGTTAGGAGGGAATCTGCAGCTTGCAGTGAAAGCGCTTCCAGAGGGGAGTCTAATGAGGGCAAACATTTGATGGTAGCAGCTTCCCTGCGGGAGATATTCTCTTTGCCAAAATCGCATTATTAGGCGAAAGTAAGTTACAATTCAGTACACTATCCTAAAGCTTGCTGTTAGGAGGGAATCTGCAGCTTGCACTGAAAGTGCTTCCAGAGGGGAGTCTAACGAGGGCAAACATTTGATGGTAGCAGCCTCCCTGCGGGAGATACTCTCTTTGCCAAAATCGCATCATTAGGCGAAAGTAAGTTACAATTCAGTACCCTATCCTAAAGCTTGCTGTTAGGAGGGAATCTGCAGCTTGCAGTGAAAGCGCTTTCAGAGGGGAGTCTAATGAGGGCAAACATTTGATGGTAGCAGCTTCCCTGCGGGAGATACTCTCTTTGCCAAAATCGCATTATTAGGCGAAAGTAAGTTACAATTCAGTACCATATCCTAAAGCTTGCTGTTAGGAGGGAATCTGCAGCTTGCAGTGAAAGCGCTTCCAGAGGGGAGTCTAACGAGGGCAAACATTTGATGGTTGCAGCCTCCCTGCGGGAGATACTCTCTTTGCCAAAATCGCATTATTAGGCGAAAGTAAGTTACAATTCAGTACCCTATCCTAAAGCTTGCTGTTAGGAAGGAATCTGCAGCTTGCAGTGAAAGCGCTTCCAGAGGGGAGTCTAATGAGGGCAAACATTTGATGGTAGCAGCTTCCCTGCGGGAGATATTCTCTTTGCCAAAATCGCATTATTAGCCGCAGTTTAGTTACAATTCAGTACCCTATCCTAAAGCTTGCTGTTAGGAGGGAATCTGCAGCTTGCAGTGAAAGAGCTTCCAGAGGGGAGTCTAATGAGGGCAAACATTTGATGGCAGCAGCTTCCCTGCGAGTTATATTCTCTTTGTCAAAATCGCATTATTAGGCGAAAGAAAGTTACAATTCAGTACCCTATCCTAAAGCTTGCTGTTAGGAGGGAATCTGCAGCTTGCAGTGAAAGCGCTTCCAGAGGGGAGTCTAACGAGGGCAAACATTTGATGGTAGCAGCTTCCCTGCGGGAGATACTCTCTTTCCCAAAATCGCCTTATTCGCCGCAGTTAAGATACAATTCAGTACACTATCCTAAATCTTGCTTTTAGGAAGGAATCTGCAGCTTGCAGTGAAAGCGCTTCCAGAGGGGAGTCTAATGAGGGCAAACATTTGATGGTAGCAGCTTCCCTGCGGGAGATTCTCTCTTTGCCAAATTCGCATTATTAGGCGAAAGTAAGTTACAATTCAGTACCCTATCCTAAAGCTTGCTGTTAGGAGGGAATCTGCAGCTTGCAGTGAAAGCGCTTCCAGAGGGGAGTCTAATGAGGGCAAACATTTGATGGTAGCAGCTTCCCTGCGGGAGATATTCTCTTTGAAAAATCGCATTATTAGGCAAAAGTAAGATACAATTCAGTACCCTATCCTAAAGCTTGCTGTTAGGAGGGAATCTGCAGCTTGCAGTGAAAGCGCTTCCAGAGGGGAGTCTAATGAGGGCAAACATTTGATGGTAGCAGCTTCCCTGCGGGAGATACTCTCTTTGCCAAAATCGCATTATTAGGCGAAAGTAAGCTACAATTCAGTACCCTATCCTAAAGCTTGCTGTTAGGAGGGAATCTGCAGCTTGCAGTGAAAGCGCTTCCAGAGGGGAGTCTAACGAGGGCAAACATTTGATGGTAGCAGCTTCCCTGCGGGAGATACTCTCTTTGACAAAATCGCATTATTAGGCGAAAGTAAGTTACAATTCAGTACCCTATCCTAAAGCTTGCTGTTAGGAAGGAATCTGCAGCTTGCAGTGAAAGCGCTTCCAGAGGGGAGTCTAATGAGGCAAACATTTGATGGTAGCAGCTTCCCTGCGGGAGATTCTCTCTTTGCCAAAATCTCATTATTAGCCGCAGTTAAGTTACAATTCAGTACCCTATCCTAAAGCTTGCTGTTAGGAGGAATCTGCAGCTTGCAGTGAAAGCGCTTCCAGAGGGGAGTCTAATGAGGGCAAACATTTGATGGTAGCAGCTTCCCTGTGGGAGATACTCTCTTTGCCAAAATCGCATTACTAGGCGAAAGTAGATACAATTCAGTACCCTATCCTAAAGCTTGCTGTTAGGAGGGAATCTGCAGCTTGCAGTGAAAGCACTTCCAGAGGGGAGTCTACCAGGGCAAATATTTGTGGTAGCAGCTTCCCTGCGGGGATATTCTCTTTGCCAAATCGCATTATTAGCCGCAGTTAAGTTACAATTCAGTACCCTATCCTAAAGCTTGCTGTTAGGAGGGAATCTGCAGCTTGCAGTGAAAGCGCTTCCAGAGGGGAGTCTAATGAGGGCAAACATTTGATGGTAGCAGCTTCCCTGCGGGAGATATTCTCTTTGTCAAATCGCATTACTAGGTTACTAGGCGAAAGTAAGATACAATTCAGTACCCTATCCTAAAGCTTGCTGTTAGGAGGGAATCTGCAGCTTGCAGTGAAAGCGCTTCCAGAGGGGAGTCTAATGAGGGCAAACATTTGATGGTAGCAGCTTCCCTGCGGGAGATACTCTCTTTGCCAAAATCGCATTATTAGGCGAAAGTAAGTTACAATTCAGTACACTATCCTAAAGCTTGCTGTTAGGAGGGAATCTGCAGCTTGCACTGAAAGTGCTTCCAGAGGGGAGTCTAACGAGGGCAAACATTTGATGGTAGCAGCCTCCCTGCGGGAGATACTCTCTTTGCCAAAATCGCATCATTAGGCGAAAGCAAGTTACAATTCAGTACCCTATCCTAAAGCTTGCTGTTAGGAGGGAATCTGCAGCTTGCAGTGAAAGCGCTTTCAGAGGGGAGTCTAATGAGGGCAAACATTTGATGGTAGCAGCTTCCCTGCGGGAGATACTCTCTTTGCCAAAATCGCATTATTAGGCGAAAGTAAGTTACAATTCAGTACACTATCCTAAAGCTTGCTGTTAGGAGGGAATCTGCAGCTTGCAGTGAAAGGGCTTCCAGAGGGGAGTCTAACGAGGGCAAACATTTGATGGTTGCAGCCTCCCTGCGGGAGATACTCTCTTTGCCAAAATCGCATTATTAGGCGAAAGTAAGTTACAATTCAGTACCCTATCCTAAAGCTTGCTCTTAGGAAGGAATCTGCAGCTTGCAGTGAAAGCGCTTCCAGAGGGGAGTCTAATGAGGGCAAACATTTGATGGTAGCAGCTTCCCTGCGGGAGATACTCTCTTTGCCAAAATCGCATTATTAACAGCAGTTAAGTTACAATTCAGTACCCTATCCTAAAGCTTGCTGTTAGGAGGGAATCTGCAGCTTGCAGTGAAAGCGCTTCCAGAGGGGAGTCTAATGAGGGCAAACATTTGATGGTAGCAGCTTCCCTGTAGGAGATATTCTCTTTGCCAAAATCGCCTTATTAGCCGCAGTTAAGTTACAATTCAGTACCCTATCCTAAAGCTTGCTGTTAGGAGGGAATCTGCAGCTTGCAGTGAAAGCGCTTCCAGAGGGGAGTCTAATGAGGGCAAATATTTGATGGTAGCAGCTTCCCTGCGGGAGATATTCTCTTTGCCAAAATCGCCTTATTAGCCGCAGTTAAGTTACAATTCAGTACCCTATCCTAAAGCTTGCTGTTAGGAGGGAATCTGCAGCTTGCAGTGAAAGCGCTTCCAGAGGGGAGTCTAATGAGGGCAAACATTTGATGGTAGCAGCTTCCCTGCGGGAGATAGTCTCTTTGCCAAAATCGCATTATTAGGCGAAAGTAAGATACAATTCAGTACCCTATCCTAAAGCTTGCTGTTAGGAGGGAATCTGTAGCTTGCAGTGAAAGCGCTTCCAGAGGGGAGTCTAATGAGGGCAAACATTTGATGGTAGCAGCTTCCCTGCGGGAGATACTCTCTTTGCCAAAGTCGCATTATTATGCGAAAGGAAGATTCAATTCAGTACCCTATCCTAAAGCTTGCTGTTAGGAGGGAATCTGCAGCTTGCAGTGAAAGCGGTTCCAGAGGGGAGTCTAACGAGGGCAAACATTTGATGGTAGCAGCCTCCCTGCGGGAGATACTCTCTTTGCCAAAATCGCATTATTAGGCGAAAGTAAGTTACAATTCAGTACCCTATCCTAAAGCTTGCTGTTAGGAGGGAATCTGCAGCTTGCAGTGAAAGCGCTTCCAGAGGGGAGTCTAATGAGGGCAAACATTTGATGGTAGCAGCTTCCCTGCGGGAGATACTCTCTTTGCCATAATCGCTTTATTAGGCGAAAGTAAGATACAATTCAGTATCCTATCTTAAAGCTTGCTGTTAGGAGGGAATCTGCAGCTTGCAGTGAAAGCGCTTCCAGAGGGGAGTCTAATGAGGGCAAATATTTGATGGTAGCAGCTTCCCTGCGGGAGATACTCTCTTTGCCAAAATCGCATTATTAGGCGAAAGTAAGTTACAATTCCGTACTCTATCCTAAAGATTGCTGTTAGGAAGGAATCTGCAGCTTGCAGTGAAAGCGCTTCCAGAGGGGAGTCTCATGAGGGCAAACATTTGATGGTAGCAGCTTCCCTGCGGTAGATATTCTCTTTGCCAAAATCGCCTTATTAGCTGCAGTTAAAATACAATTCAGTACCCTATCCTAAAGCTTGCTGTTAGGAGGGAATCTGCAGCTTGCAGTGAAAGCGCTTCCAGAGGGGAGTCTAGTGAGGGCAAATATTTGATGGTAGCAGCCTCCCTGCGGTAGATATTCTCTTTGCCAAAATCGCTTTATTAGGCGCAAGTAAGATACAATTCAGTACACTATCCTAAAGCTTGCTGTTAGGAGGGAATCTGCAGCTTGCAGTGAAAGCGCTTCCAGAGGGGAGTCTAATGAGGGCAAATATTTGATGGTAGCAGCTTCCCTGCGGTAGATATTCTCTTTGCCAAAATCGCCTTATTAGCTGCAGTTAAAATACAATTCAGTACCCTATCCTAAAGCTTGCTGTTAGGAGGGAATCTGCAGCTTGCAGTGAAAGCGCTTCCAGAGGGGAGTCTAGTGAGGGCAAACATTTGATGGTAGCAGCTTCCCTGCGGTAGATATTCTCTTTGCCAAAATCGCTTTATTAGGCGCAAGTAAGATACAATTCAGTACACTATCCTAAAGCTTGCTGTTAGGAGGGAATCTGCAGCTTGCAGTGAAAGCGCTTCCAGAGGGGAGTCTAATGAGGGCAAATATTTGATGGTAGCAGCTTCCCTGCGGGATATATTCTCTTTGCCAAAATCGCCATATTAGCCGCAGTTAAGATACAATTCAGAACCCTATCCAAAAGCTTGCTGTTAGGAGGGAATCTGCAGCTTGCAGTGAAAGCGCTTCCAGAGGGGAGTCTAACGAGGGCAAACATTTGATGGTAGCAGCTTCCCTGTGGGAGATACTCTCTTTGCCAAAATCCCATTACTAGGCGTAAGTAAGATACAATTCAGTACCCTATCCTAAAGCTTGCTGTTAGGAGGGAATCTGCAGCTTGCAGTGAAAGCGCTTCCAGAGGGGAGTCTAATGAGGGCAAATATTTGATGGTAGCAGCTTCTCTGCTTGAGATATTCTCTTTGCCAAAATCGCTTTATTAGGCGCAAGTAAGATACAATTCAGTACCCTATCCTAAAGCTTGCTGTTAGGAGGGAATCTGCAGCTTGCAGTGAAAGCGCTTCCAGAGGGGAGTCTAACGAGGGCAAACATTTGATGGTAGCAGCTTCCCTGCGGGAGATACTCTCTTTGCCAAAATCGCCTTATTAGCCGCAGTTTAGTTACAATTCAGTACCGTATCCTAAAGCTTGCTGTTAGGAGGGAATCTGCAGCTTGCAGTGAAAGCGCTTCCAGAGGGGAGTCTAATGAGGGCAAACATTTGATGGTAGCAGCTTCCCTGCGGGAGATATTCTCTTTGCCAAAATCGCATTATTAGGCGAAAGTAAGATACAATTCAGTACCCTATCCTAAAGCTTGCTGTTAGGAGGGAATCTGCAGCTTGCAGTGAAAGCGCTTCCAGAGGGGAGTCTAATGAGGGCAAACATTTGATGGTAGCAGGTTCCCTGCGGGATATATTCTCTTTACCATAATCGCATTATTAGCTGCAGTTAAGTTACAATTCAGTACCCTATCCTAAAGCTTGCTGTTAGGAGGGAATCTGCAGCTTGCAGTGAAAGCGCTTCAAGAGGGGAGTCTAACGAGGGCAAACATTTGATGGTAGCAGCTTCCCTACGGGAGATATTCTCTTTGCCAAAATCGCATTATTAGCCGCAGTTAAGTTACAATTCAGTACCCTATCCTAAGGCTTGCTGTTAGGAAGGAATCTGCAGCTTGCAGTGAAAGCGCTTCCAGAGGGGAGTCTAATGAGGGCAAACATTTGATGGTAGCAGCTTCCCTGCGGGAGACATTCTCTTTGCCAAAATCGCATTATTAGGCGAAAGTAAGTTACAATTCAGTACCCTATCCTAAAGCTTGCTGTTAGGAGGGAATCTGCAGCTTGCAGTGAAAGCGCTTCCAGAGGGGAGTCTAACGAGGGCAAACATTTGATGGTAGCAGCTTCCCTGCGGGAGATAGTCTCTTTGCCAAAATCGCATTATTAGCCGCAGTTTAGATACAATTCAGTACCCTATCCTAAAGCTTGCTGTTAGGAGGGAATCTGCAGCTTGCAGTGAAAGCGCTTCCAGAGGGGAGTGTAATGAGGGCAAACATTTGATGGTAGCAGCTTCCCTGCGGGAGATAGTCTCTTTGCCAAAATCGCATTATTAGGCGAAAGTAAGTTACAATTCAGTACCCTATCCTAAAGCTTGCTGTTAGGAGGGAATCTGCAGCTTGCAGTGAAAGCTCTTCCAGAGGGGAGTCTAATGAGGGCAAACGTTTGATGGTAACAGCTTCCCTGCGGGAGATATTCTCTTTGCCAAAATCGCATTATTAGGCGAAAGTAAGTTACAATTCAGTACCCTATCCTAAAGCTTGCTGTTAGGAGGGAATCTGCAGCTTGCAGTGAAAGCGCTTCCAGAGGGGAGTCTAATGAGGGCAAATATTTGATGGTAGCAGCTTCCCTGCGGGATATATTCTCTTTGCCAAAATCGCCTTATTAGCCACAGTTAAGTTACAATTCAGTACCCTATCCTAAAGCTTGCTGTTAGGACGGAATCTGCAGCTTGCAGTGAAAGCGCTTCCAGAGGGGAGTCTAATGAGGGCAAACATTTGATGGTAGCAGCTTCCCTGTAGGAGATATTCTCTTTGCCAAAATCGCCTTATTAGCCGCAGTTTAGTTACAATTCAGTACCCTATCCTAAAGCTTGCTGTTAGGAGGGAATCTGCAGCTTGCAGTGAAAGCGCTTCCAGAGGGGAGTCTAATGAGGGCAAATATTTGATGGTAGCAGCTTCCCTGCGGGAGATAGTCTCTTTGCCAAAATCGCATTATTAGGCGAAAGTAAGATACAATTCAGTACCCTATCCTAAAGCTTGCTGTTAGGAGGGAATCTGTAGCTTGCAGTGAAAGCGCTTCCAGAGGGGAGTCTAATGAGGGCAAACATTTGATGGTAGCAGCTTCCCTGCGGGAGATACTCTCTTTGCCAAAGTCGCATTATTATGCGAAAGGAAGATTCAATTCAGTACCCTATCCTAAAGCTTGCTGTTAGGAGGGAATCTGCAGCTTGCAGTGAAAGCGGTTCCAGAGGGGAGTCTAACGAGGGCAAACATTTGATGGTAGCAGCCTCCCTGCGGGAGATACTCTCTTTGCCAAAATCGCATTATTAGGCGAAAGTAAGTTACAATTCAGTACCCTATCCTAAAGCTTGCTGTTAGGAAGGAATCTGCAGCTTGCAGTGAAAGCGCTTCCAGAGGGGAGTCTAATGAGGGCAAACATTTGATGGTAGCAGCTTCCCTGCGGGAGATACTCTCTTTGCCATAATCGCTTTATTAGGCGAAAGTAAGATACAATTCAGTATCCTATCTTAAAGCTTGCTGTTAGGAGGGAATCTGCAGCTTGCAGTGAAAGCGCTTCCAGAGGGGAGTCTAATGAGGGCAAATATTTGATGGTAGCAGCTTCCCTGCGGGAGATACTCTCTTTGCCAAAATCGCATTATTAGGCGAAAGTAAGTTACAATTCCGTACTCTATCCTAAAGATTGCTGTTAGGAAGGAATCTGCAGCTTGCAGTGAAAGCGCTTCCAGAGGGGAGTCTAATGAGGGCAAACATTTGGTGGCAGCAGCTTCCCTGCGAGTTATAGTCTCTTTGCCAAAATCGCATTATTAGGCGAAAGAAAGTTACAATTCAGTACCCTATCCTAAAGCTTGCTGTTAGGAGGGAATCTGCAGCTTGCAGTGAAAGCGCTTCCAGAGGGGAGTCTCATGAGGGCAAACATTTGATGGTAGCAGCTTCCCTGCGGGAGATATTCTCTTTGCCAAAATCGCCTTATTAGCCGCAGTTAAGTTACAATTCAGTACCCTATCCTAAAGCTTGCTGTTAGGAGGGAATCTGCAGCTTGCAGTGAAAGCGCTTCCAGAGGGGAGTCTAGTGAGGGCAAATATTTGATGGTAGCAGCCTCCCTGCGGTAGATATTCTCTTTGCCAAAATCGCTTTATTAGGCGCAAGTAAGATACAATTCAGTACACTATCCTAAAGCTTGCTGTTAGGAAGGAATCTGCAGCTTGCAGTGAAAGCGCTTCCAGAGGGGAGTCTAATGAGGGCAAATATTTGATGGTAGCAGCTTCCCTGCGGTAGATATTCTCTTTGCCAAAATCGCCTTATTAGCTGCAGTTAAAATACAATTCAGTACCCTATCCTAAAGCTTGCTGTTAGGAGGGAATCTGCAGCTTGCAGTGAAAGCGCTTCCAGAGGGGAGTCTAGTGAGGGCAAACATTTGATGGTAGCAGCTTCCCTGCGGTAGATATTCTCTTTGCCAAAATCGCTTTATTAGGCGCAAGTAAGATACAATTCAGTACACTATCCTAAAGCTTGCTGTTAGGAGGGAATCTGCAGCTTGCAGTGAAAGCGCTTCCAGAGGGGAGTCTAATGAGGGCAAACATTTGGTGGCAGCAGCTTCCCTGCGAGTTATAGTCTCTTTGCCAAAATCGCATTATTAGGCGAAAGAAAGTTACAATTCAGTACCCTATCCTAAAGCTTGCTGTTAGGAGGGAATCTGCAGCTTGCAGTGAAAGCGCTTCCAGAGGGGAGTCTAATGAGGGCAAATATTTGATGGTAGCAGCTTCCCTGCGGGATATATTCTCTTTGCCAAAATCGCCATATTAGCCGCAGTTAAGATACAATTCAGAACCCTATCCAAAAGCTTGCTGTTAGGAGGGAATCTGCAGCTTGCAGTGAAAGCGCTTCCAGAGGGGAGTCTAACGAGGGCAAACATTTGATGGTAGCAGCTTCCCTGTGGGAGATACTCTCTTTGCCAAAATCCCATTACTAGGCGTAAGTAAGATACAATTCAGTACCCTATCCTAAAGCTTGCTGTTAGGAGGGAATCTGCAGCTTGCAGTGAAAGCGCTTCCAGAGGGGAGTCTAATGAGGGCAAATATTTGATGGTAGCAGCTTCTCTGCTTGAGATATTCTCTTTGCCAAAATCGCTTTATTAGGCGCAAGTAAGATACAATTCAGTACCCTATCCTAAAGCTTGCTGTTAGGAGGGAATCTGCAGCTTGCAGTGAAAGCGCTTCCAGAGGGGAGTCTAATGAGGGCAAACATTTGGTGGCAGCAGCTTCCCTGCGAGTTATAGTCTCTTTGCCAAAATCGCATTATTAGGCGAAAGAAAGTTACAATTCAGTACCCTATCCTAAAGCTTGCTGTTAGGAAGGAATCTGCAGCTTGCAGTGAAAGCGCTTCCAGAGGGGAGTCTAATGAGGGCAAATATTTGATGGTAGCAGCTTCCCTGCGGGAGATATTCTCTTTGCCAAAATCGCCTTATTAGCCGCAGTTAAGTTACAATTCAGTACCCTATCCTAAAGCTTGCTGTTAGGAGGGAATCTGCAGCTTGCAGTGAAAGCGCTTCCAGAGGGGAGTCTAATGAGGGCAAACATTTGATGGTAGAAGCTTCCCTGCGGGAGATATTCTCTTTGCCAAAATCGCTTTATTAGGCGCAAGTAAGATACAATTCAGTACCCTATCCTAAAGCTTGCTGTTAGGAGGGAATCTGCAGCTTGCAGTGAAAGCGCTTCCAGAGGGGAGTCTAATGAGGGCAAACATTTGATGGTAGCAGCTTCCCTGCGGGAGATATTCTCTTTGCCAAAATCGCATTATTAGCCGCAGTTTAGATACAATTCAGTACCCTATCCTAAAGCTTGCTGTCAGGAGGGAATCTGCAGCTTGCAGTGAAAGCGCTTCCAGAGGGGAGTCTAATGAGGGCAAATATTTGATGGTAGCAGCTTCTCTGCTTGAGATATTCTCTTTGCCAAAATCGCATTATTAGGCGAAAGAAAGTTACAATTCAGTACCCTATCCTAAAGCTTGCTGTTAGGAGGGAATCTGCAGCTTGCAGTGAAAGCGCTTCCAGAGGGGAGTCTAATGAGGGCAAATATTTGATGGTAGCAGCTTCCCTGAGGGATATATTCTCTTTGCCAAAATTGCCTTATTAGCCGCAGTTAAGATACAATTCAGAACACTATCCTAAAGCTTGCTGTTAGGAGGGAATCTGCAGCTTGCAGTGAAAGCGCTTCCAGAGGGGAGTCTAATGAGGGCAAACATTTGATGGTAGCAGCTTCCCTGCGAGTTATAGTCTCTTTGCCAAAATCGCATTATTAGGCGAAAGAAAGTTACAATTCAGTACCCTATCCTAAAGCTTGCTGTTAGGAGGGAATCTGCAGCTTGCAGTGAAAGCGCTTCCAGAGGGGAGTCTAATGAGGGCAAACATTTGATGGTAGCAGCTTCCCTGCGGGAGATATTCTCTTTGCCAAAATCGCATTATTAGGCGAAAGTAAGTTACAATTCAGTACCTTATCCTAAAGCTTGCTGTTAGGAGGGAATCTGCAGCTTGCAGTGAAAGCGCTTCCAGAGGGGAGTCTAACGAGGGCAAACATTTGATGGTAGCAGCTTCCCTGCGGGAGATACTCTCTTTGCCAAAATCGCATTATTAGCCGCAGTTTAGATACAATTCAGTACCCTATCCTAAAGCTTGCTGTCAGGAGGGAATCTGCAGCTTGCAGTGAAAGCGCTTCCAGAGGGGAGTCTAACGACAGCAAACATTTGATGGTAGCAGCTTCCCTGCGGGAGATACTCTCTTTGCCAAAATCGCATTACTAGGCGAAAGTAAGCTACAATTCAGTACCCTATCCTAAAGCTTGCTGTTAGGAGGGAATCTGCAGCTTGCAGTGAAAGCGCTTCCAGAGGGGAGTCTAATGAGGGCAAACATTTGATGGTAGCAGCTTCCCTGCGGGAGATATTCTCTTTGCCAAAATCGCATTATTAGGCGAAAGTAAGATACAATTCAGTACCCTATCCTAAAGCTTGCTGTTAGGAGGGAATCTGCAGCTTGCAGTGAAAGCGCTTCCAGAGGGGAGTCTAATGAGGGCAAACATTTGATGGTAGCAGGTTCCCTGCGGGATATATTCTCTTTACCATAATCGCATTATTAGCTGCAGTTAAGTTACAATTCAGTACCCTATCCTAAAGCTTGCTGTTAGGAGGGAATCTGCAGCTTGCAGTGAAAGCGCTTCAAGAGGGGAGTCTAATGAGGGCAAACATTTGATGATAGCAGCTTCCCTGCGGGAGATACTCTCTTTGCCAAAATCGCCTTATTAGCCGCAGTTTAGTTACAATTCAGTACCGTATCCTAAAGCTTGCTGTTAGGAGGGAATCTGCAGCTTGCAGTGAAAGCGCTTCCAGAGGGGAGTCTAATGAGGGCAAACATTTGATGGTAGCAGCTTCCCTGCGGGATATATTCTCTTTAACAAAATCGCATTATTAGCTGCAGTTAAGTTACAATTCAGTACACTATCCTAAAGCTTGCTGTTAGGAGGGAATCTGCAGCTTGCAGTGAAAGCGCTTCCAGAGGGGAGTCTAACGAGGGCAAACATTTGAGGGTAGCAGCTTCCCTACGGGAGATATTCTCTTTGCCAAAATCGCATTATTAGCCGCAGTTAAGTTACAATTCAGTACCCTATCCTAAAGCTTGCTGTTAGGAAGGAATCTGCAGCTTGCAGTGAAAGCGCTTCCAGAGGGGAGTCTAATGAGGGCAAACATTTGATGGTAGCAGCTTCCCTGCGGGAGATACTCTCTTTGCCAAAATCGCATTATTAGCCGCAGTTTAGTTACAATTCAGTACCGTATCCTAAAGCTTGCTGTTAGGAGGGAATCTGCAGCTTGCAGTGAAAGCGCTTCCAGAGGGGAGTCTAACGAGGGCAAACATTTGATGGTAGCAGCTTCCCTGCGGGAGATACTCTCTTTGCCAAAATCGCTTTGTTTGGCGAAAGTAAGTTACAATTCAGTACCCTATCCTAAAGCTTGCTGTTACGAAGGAATCTGCAGCTTGCAGTGAAAGCGCTTCCAGAGGGGAGTCTAATGAGGGCAAACATTTGATGGTAGCAGCTTCCCTGCGGGGGATACTCTCTTTGCAAAAATCGCATTATTAGGCGAAAGTAAGTTACAATTCAGTACCCTATCCTAAAGCTTGCTGTTAGGAGGGAATCTGCAGCTTGCAGTGAAAGCGCTTCCAGAGGGGAGTCTAACGAGGGCAAACATTTGATGGTAGCAGCTTCCCTGCGGGAGATACTCTCTTTGCCAAAATCGCATTATTAGGCGAAAGAAAGTTACAATTCAGTACCCTATCCTAAAGCTTGCTGTTAGGAGGGAATCTGCAGCTTGCAGTGAAAGCGCTTCCAGAGGGGAGTCTAATGAGGGCAAATATTTGATGGTTGCAGCTTCCCTGCGGGAGTTATTCTCTTTGCCAAAATCACCTTATTAGCCGCACTTAAGTTACAATTCAGTACCCTATCCTAAAGCTTGCTGTTAGGAGGGAATCTGCAGCTTGCAGTGAAAGCGCTTCCAGAGGGGAGTCTAATGAGGGCAAATATTTGATGGTAGCAGCTTCCCTGCGGGAGATATTCTCTTTGCCAAAATCGCATTATTAGGCGAAAGTAAGTTACAATTCAGTACCCTATCCTAAAGCTTGCTGTTAGGAGGGAATCTGCAGCTTGCAGTGAAAGCGCTTCCAGAGGGGAGTCTAATGAGGGCAAACATTTGATGGTAGCAGCTTCCCTGCGGGAGATACTCTCTTTGCAAAAATCGCCTTATTAGCCGCAGTTAAGTTACAATTCAGTACCCTATCCTAAAGCTTGCTGTTAGGAGGGAATCTGCAGCTTGCAGTGAAAGCGCTTCCAGAGGGGAGTCTAATGAGGGCAAATATTTGATGGTAGCAGCTTCCCTGCGGGAGATACTCTCTTTGCCAAAATCGCATTATTAGGCGAAAGTAAGTTACAATTCAGTATCCTATCCTAAAGCTTGCTGTTAGGAGGGAATCTGCAGCTTGCAGTGAAAGCGCTTCCAGAGGGGAGTCTAATGAGGGCAAACATTTGATGGTAGCAGCTTCCCTGCGGGATATATTCTCTTTAACAAAATCGCATTATTAGCTGCAGTTAAGTTACAATTCAGTACCCTATCCTAAAGCTTGCTGTTAGGAGGGAATCTGCAGCTTGCAGTGAAAGCGCTTCCAGAGGGGAGTCTAACGAGGGCAAACATTTGATGGTAGCAGCTTCCCTACGGGAGATATTCTCTTTGCCAAAATCGCATTATTAGCCGCAGTTAAGTTACAATTCAGTACCCTATCCTAAAGCTTGCTGTTAGGAAGGAATCTGCAGCTTGCAGTGAAAGCGCTTCCAGAGGGGAGTCTAATGAGGGCAAACATTTGATGGTAGCAGCTTCCCTGCGGGAGATACTCTCTTTGCCAAAATCGCATTATTAGCCGCAGTTTAGTTACAATTCAGTACCGTATCCTAAAGCTTGCTGTTAGGAGGGAATCTGCAGCTTGCAGTGAAAGCGCTTCCAGAGGGGAGTCTAACGAGGGCAAACATTTGATGGTAGCAGCTTCCCTGCGGGAGATACTCTCTTTGCCAAAATCGCTTTGTTTGGCGAAAGTAAGTTACAATTCAGTACCCTATCCTAAAGCTTGCTGTTACGAAGGAATCTGCAGCTTGCAGTGAAAGCGCTTCCAGAGGGGAGTCTAATGAGGGCAAACATTTGATGGTAGCAGCTTCCCTGCGGGGGATACTCTCTTTGCAAAAATCGCATTATAAGGCGAAAGTAAGTTACAATTCAGTACCCTATCCTAAAGCTTGCTGTTAGGAGGGAATCTGCAGCTTGCAGTGAAAGCGCTTCCAGAGGGGAGTCTAACGAGGGCAAACATTTGATGGTAGCAGCTTCCCTGCGGGAGATACTCTCTTTGCCAAAATCGCATTATTAGCCGCAGTTAAGTTACAATTCAGTACCCTATCCTAAAGCTTGCTGTTAGGAGGGAATCTGCAGCTTGCAGTGAAAGCGCTTCCAGAGGGGAGTCTAATGAGGGCAAATATTTGATGGTTGCAGCTTCCCTGCGGGAGTTATTCTCTTTGCCAAAATCGCCTTATTAGCCGCACTTAAGTTACAATTCAGTACCCTATCCTAAAGCTTGCTGTTAGGAGGGAATCTGCAGCTTGCAGTGAAAGCGCTTCCAGAGGGGAGTCTAATGAGGGCAAATATTTGATGGTAGCAGCTTCCCTGCGGGAGATATTCTCTTTGCCAAAATCGCATTATTAGGCGAAAGTAAGTTACAATTCAGTACCCTATCCTAAAGCTTGCTGTTAGGAGGGAATCTGCAGCTTGCAGTGAAAGCGCTTCCAGAGGGGAGTCTAATGAGGGCAAACATTTGATGGTAGCAGCTTCCCTGCGGGAGATACTCTCTTTGCAAAAATCGCCTTATTAGCCGCAGTTAAGTTACAATTCAGTACCCTATCCTAAAGCTTGCTGTTAGGAGGGAATCTGCAGCTTGCAGTGAAAGCGCTTCCAGAGGGGAGTCTAATGAGGGCAAATATTTGATGGTAGCAGCTTCCCTGCGGGAGATACTCTCTTTGCCAAAATCGCATTATTAGGCGAAAGTAAGTTACAATTCAGTATCCTATCCTAAAGCTTGCTGTTAGGAGGGAATCTGCAGCTTGCAGTGAAAGCGCTTCCAGAGGGGAGTCTAATGAGGGCAAACATTTGATGGTAGCAGCTTCCCTGCGGGAGATACTCTCTTTGCCAAAATCCCATTATTAGGCGAAAGTAAGATACAATTCAGTACCCTATCCTAAAGCTTGCTGTTAGGAGGGAATCTGCAGCTTGCAGTGAAAGCGCTTCCAGAGGGGAGTCTAACGAGGGCAAACATTTGATGGTAGTAGCTTCCCTGCGGGAGATACTCTCTTTGCCAAAATCGCCTTATTCGCCGCAGTTAAGATACAATTCAGTACCCTATCCTAAAGCTTGCTGTTAGGAGGGAATCTGCAGCTTGCAGTGAAAGCGCTTCCAGAGGGGAGTCTAATGAGGGCAAATATATGATGGTAGCAGCTTCCCTGCGGGAGATATTCTCTTTGCCAAAATCGCATTATTAGCCGCAGTTAAGTTACAATTCGGTACCCTATCCTAAAGCTTGCTGTTAGGAGGGAATCTGCAGCTTGCAGTGAAAGCGCTTCCAGAGGGGAGTCTAATGAGGGCAAACATTTGATGGTAGCAGCTTCCCTGCGGGAGATACTCTCTTTGCCAAAATCGCTTTATTAGACGAAAGTAAGTTACAATTCAGTACCCTATCCTAAAGCTTGCTGTTAGGAGGGAATCTGCAGCTTGCAGTGAAAGCGCTTCCAGGGGGTAGTCTAATGAGGGCAAACATTTGATGGTAGCAGCTTCCCTGCGGGATATATTCTCTTTGAAAAATCGCCTTATTAGCCGCAGTTAAGTTACAATTCAGTACCCTATCCTAAAGCTTGCTGTTAGGAGGGAATCTGCAGCTTGCAGTGAAAGCGCTTCCAGAGGGGAGTCTAATGAGGGCAAACATTTGATGGTAGCAGCTTCCCTGTGGGAGATACTCTCTTTGCCAAAATCGCATTACTAGGCGAAAGTAAGTTACAATTCAGTACCCTATCCTAAAGCTTGCTGTTAGGAGGGAATCTACAGCTTGCAGTGAAAGCGCTTCCAGAGGGGAGTCTAATGAGGGCAAACATTTGATGGTAGCAGCTTCCCTGCGGGAGATATTCTCTTTGCCAAAATCGCATTATTAGGCGAAAATAAGATTCAATTCAGTACCCTATCCTAAACCTTGCTGTTAGGAGGGAATCTGCAGCTTGCAGTGAAAGCGCTTCCAGAGGGGAGTCTAATGAGGGCAAACATTTGATGGTAGCAGCTTCCCTGCGGGAGATAGTCTCTTTGCCAAAATCGCATTATTAGGCGAAAGTAAGTTACAATTCAGTACCCTATCCTAAAGCTTGCTGTTAGGAGGGAATCTGCAGCTTGCAGTGAAAGCGCTTCCAGAGGGGAGTCTAATGAGGGCAAACATTTGATGGTAGCAGCTTCCCTGCGGTAGATAGTCTCTTTGCCAAAATCGCATTATTAGCCGCAGTTAAGTTACAATTCAGTACCCTATCCTAAAGCTTGCTGTTAGGAGGGAATCTGCAGCTTGTAGTGAAAGCGCTTCCAGAGGGGAGTCTAATGAGGGCAAACATTTGATGGTAGCAGCTTCCCTGCGGGAGATACTCTCTTTGCCAAAATCGCATTATTAGCCGCAGTTAAGTTACAATTCAGTACCCTATCCTAAAGCTTGCTGTTAGGAGGGAATCTGCAGCTTGCTGTGAAAGCGCTTCCAGAGGGGAGTCTAATGAGGGCAAACATTTGATGGTAGCAGCTTCCCTGCGGGAGATATTCTCTTTGCTAAAATCGCATTATTAGGCGAAAGTAAGATACAATTCAGTACTCTATCCTAAAGCTTGCTGTTAGGAGGGAATCTGCAGCTTGCAGTGAAAGCGCTTCCAGAGGGGAGTCTAATGAGGGCAAACATTTGATGGTAGCAGCTTCCCTGCGGGAGATACTTTCTTTGCCAAAATCGCATTATTAGGCGAAAGTAAGTTACAATTCAGTACCCTATCCTAAAGCTTGCTGTTAGGAGGGAATCTGCAGCTTGCAGTGAAAGCGCTTCCAGAGGGGAGTCTAATGAGGGCAAACATTTGATGGTAGCAGCTTCCCTGCGGGAGATACTCTTTTTGCCAAAATCGCATTATTAGGCGAAAGTAAGTTACAATTCAGTACCCTATCCTAAAGCTTGCTGTTAGGAAGGAATCTGCAGCTTGCAGTGAAAGCGCTTCCAGAGGGGAGTCTAATGAGGGCAAACATTTGATGGTAGCAGCTTCACTGCGGGAGATACTCTCTTTGCCAAAATCGCATTATTAGACGAAAGTAAGTTACAATTCAGTACAGTGTCCTACAGCTTGCTGTTAGGAGGGAATCTGCAGCTTGCAGTGAAAGCGCTTCCAGAGGGGAGTCTAAGGAGGGCAAACATTTGATGGTAGCAGCTTCCCTGCGGGAGATACTCTCTTTGCCAAAATCGCATTATTAGCCGCAGTTAAGTTACAATTCAGTACCCTATCCTAAAGCTTGCTGTTAGGAGGGAATCTGCAGCTTGCAGTGAAAGCGCTTCCAGAGGGGAGTCCAATGAGGGCAAACATTTGATGGTAGCAGATTCCCTGCGGGAGATACTCTCTTTGCCAAAATCGCATTATTAGGCGAAAGTAAGTTACAATTCAGTACCCTATCCTAAAGCTTGCTGTTAGGAGGGAATCTGCAGCTTGCAGTGAAAGCGCTTCCAGAGGGGAGTCTAATGAGGGCAAACATTTGATGGTAGCAGCTTCCCTGCGGGAGATACTCTCTTTGCCAAAATCGCATTATTAGGCGAAAGTAAGATACAATTCAGTACCCTATCCTAAAGCTTGCTGTTAGGAGGGAATCTGCAGCTTGCAGTGAAAGCGCTTCCAGAGGGGAGTCTAACGAGGGCAAACATTTGATGGTAGCAGCTTCCCTGCGGGAGATACTCTCTTTGCCAAAATCGCATTATTAGGCGAAAGTAAGTTACAATTCAGTACCCTATCCTAAAGCTTGCTGTTAGGAAGGAATCTGCAGCTTGCAGTGAAAGTGCTTCCAGAGGGGAGTCTAATGAGGGCAAACATGTGATGGTAGCAGCTTCCCTGCGGGAGATACTCTCTTTGCCAAAATCGCATTATTAGCCGCAGTTAAGTTACAATTCAGTACCCTATCCTAAAGCTTGCTGTTAGGAGGGAATCTGCAGCTTGCAGTGAAAGCGCTTCCAGAGGGGAGTCTAATGAGGGCAAACATTTGG
This sequence comes from Phaenicophaeus curvirostris, assembly GCF_032191515.1. Lineage (NCBI taxonomy): Eukaryota > Metazoa > Chordata > Aves > Cuculiformes > Cuculidae > Phaenicophaeus > Phaenicophaeus curvirostris. Next base: position 141,031 of record NW_027206837.1, read on the forward strand.
TGGCAGCAGCTTCCCTGCGAGTTATAGTCTCTTTGCAAAAATCGCATTATTAGGCGAAAGTAAGTTACAATTCAGTACCCTATCCTAAACCTTGCTGTTAGGAGGGAATCTCCAGCTTGCAGTGAAAGCGCTTCCAGAGGGGAGTCTAATGAGGGCAAACATTTGATGGTAGCAGCTTCCCTGTGGGAGATACTCTCTTTGCCAAAATCGCATTACTAGGCGAAAGTAAGTTACAATTCAGTACCCTATCCTAAAGCTTGCTGTTAGGAGGGAATCTGCAGCTTGCAGTGAAAGCGCTTCCAGAGGGGAGTCTAATGAGGGCAAATATTTGATGGTAGCAGCTTCCCTGTGGGAGATACTCTCTTTGCCAAAATCGCATTATTAGCCGCATTTAAGTTACAATTCAGTACACTATCCTAAAGCTTGCTGTTAGGAGGGAATCTGCAGCTTGCAGTGAAAGCGCTTCCAGAGGGGAGTCTAATGAGGGCAAATATTTGATGGTAGCAGCTTCCCTGCGGGAGATATTCTCTTTGCCAAAATCGCATTATTAGGCGAAAGTAAGATACAATTCAGTACCCTATCCTAAAGCTTGCTGTTAGGAGGGAATCTGCAGCTTGCAGTGAAAGTGCTTCCAGAGGGGAGTCTAATGAGGGCAAACATTTGATGGTAGCAGCTTCCCTGCGGGAGATACTCTCTTTGCCAAAATCGCATTATTAGGCGAAAGTAAGTTACAATTCAGAACCCTATCCTAAAGCTTGCTGTTAGGAGGGAATCTGCAGCTTGCAGTGAAAGCGCTTCCAGAGGGGAGTCTAATGAGGGCAAACATTTGATGGTAGCAGCTTCCCTGCGGGAGATATTCTCTTTGCCAAAATCGCATTATTAGCAGCAGTTAAGTTACAATTCAGTACCCTATCCTAAAGCTTGCTGTTAGGAGGGAATCTGCAGCTTGCAGTGAAAGCGCTTCCAGAGGGGAGTCTAATGAGGGCAAACATTTGATGGTAGCAGCTTCCCTGCGGGAGATACTCTCTTTGCCAAAATCGCATTATTAGGCCAAAGTAAGTTACAATTCAGTACCCTATCCTAAAGCTTGCTGTTAGGAGGGAATCTGCAGCTTGCAGGGAAAGCGCTTCCAGAGGGGAGTCTAACGAGGGCAAATATTTGATGGTAGCAGCTTCCCTGCGGGAGATACTCTCTTTGCCAAAATCGCATTATTAGGCGAAAGTAAGTTACAATTCAGTACCCTATCCTAAAGCTTGCTGTTAGGAGGGAGTCTGCAGCTTGCAGTGAAAGCGCTTCCAGAGGGGAGTCTAATGAGGGCAAACATTTGATGGTAGCAGCTTCCCTGCTGGAGATAGTCTCTTTGCCAGAATCGCCTTATTAGCAGCAGTTAAGTTACAATTCAGTACCCTATCCTAAAGCTTGCTGTTAGGAGGGAATCTGCAGCTTGCAGTGAAAGCGCTTCCAGCGGGGACTCTAATGAGGGCAAACATTTGATGGTAGCAGCTTCCCTGCGGGAGATACTCTCTTTGCCAAAATCGCATTATTAGGCAAAAGTAAGTTACAATTCAGTACCCTATCCTAAAGCTTGCTGTTAGGAGGGAATCTGCAGCTTGCAGTGAAAGCACTTCCAGAGGGGAGTCTAATGAGGGCAAACATTTGATGGTAGCAGCTTCCCTGCGGGAGATATTCTCTTTGCCAAAATCGCCTTATTAGCAGCAGTTACGTTACAATTCAGTACACTATCCTAAAGCTTGCTGTTAGGAGGGAATCTGCAGCTTGCAGTGAAAGCGTTTCCAGAGGGGAGTCTAATGAGGGCAAACATTTGATGGTAGCAGCTTCCCTGCAGGAGATACTCTCTTTGCCAAAATCGCATTATTAGCCGAAAGTAAGTTACAATTCAGTACCCTATCCTAAAGCTTGCTGTTAGGAGGGAATCTGCAGCTTGCAGTGAAAGCGCTTCCAGAGGGGAGTCTAATGAGGGCAAACATTTGATGGTAGCAGCTTCCCTGCGGGAGATACTCTCTTTGCCAAAATCGCATTATTAGTCGAAAGTATGTTACAATTCAGTACCCTATCCTAAAGCTTGCTGTTAGGAGGGAATCTGCAGCTTGCAGGGAAAGCGCTTCCAGAGGGGAGTCTAACGAGGGCAAATATTTGATGGTAGCAGCTTCCCTGCGGGAGATACTCTCTTTGCCAAAATCGCATTATTAGGCGAAAGTAAGTTACAATTCAGTACCCTATCCTAAAGCTTGCTGTTAGGAGGGAATCTGCAGCTTGCAGTGAAAGCGCTTCCAGAGGGGAGTCTAATGAGGGCAAACATTTGATGGTAGCAGCTTCCCTGCGGGAGATATTCTCTTTGCCAAAATCGCCTTATTAGCAGCAGTTAAGTTACAATTCAGTACCCTATCCTAAAGCTTGCTGTTAGGAGGGAATCTGCAGCTTGCAGTGAAAGCGCTTCCAGAGGGGAGTCTAATGAGGGCAAACATTTGATGGTAGCAGCTTCCCTGCGGGAGATACTCTCTTTGCCAAAATCGCATTATTAGGCCAAAGTAAGTTACAATTCAGTACCCTATCCTAAAGCTTGCTGTTAGGAGGGAATCTGCAGCTTGCAGGGAAAGCGCTTCCAGAGGGGAGTCTAACGAGGGCAAATATTTGATGGTAGCAGCTTCCCTGCGGGAGATACTCTCTTTGCCAAAATCGCATTATTAGGCGAAAGTAAGTTACAATTCAGTACCCTATCCTAAAGCTTGCTGTTAGGAGGGAATCTGCAGCTTGCAGTGAAAGCGCTTCCAGAGGGGAGTCTAATGAGGGCAAACATTTGATGGTAGCAGCTTCCCTGCTGGAGATAGTCTCTTTGCCAAAATCGCCTTATTAGCAGCAGTTAAGTTACAATTCAGTACCCTATCCTAAAGCTTGCTGTTAGGAGGGAATCTGCAGCTTGCAGTGAAAGCGCTTCCAGAGGGGAGTCTAATGAGGGCAAACATTTGATGGTAGCAGCTTCCCTGCGGGAGATACTCTCTTTGCCAAAATCGCATTATTAGGCGAAAGTAAGTTACAATTCAGTACCCTATCCTAAAGCTTGCTGTTAGGAGGGAATCTGCAGCTTGCAGTGAAAGCGCTTCCAGAGGGGAGTCTAATGAGGGCAAACATTTGATGGTAGCAGCTTCCCTGCGGGAGATAGTCTCTTTGCCAAAATCGCATTATTAGCAGCAGTTAAGTTACAATTCAGTACCCTATCCTAAAGCTTGCTGTTAGGAGGGAATCTGCAGCTTGCAGTGAAAGCGCTTCCAGAGGGGAGTCTAATGAGGGCAAACATTTGATGGCAGCAGCTTCCCTGCGGGAGATACTCTCTTTGCCAAAATCGCATTATTAGGCGAAAATAAGTTACAATTCAGTACCCTATCCTAAAGCTTGCTGTTAGGAGGGAATCTGCAGCTTGCAGTGAAAGCGCTTCCAGAGGGGAGTCTAATGAAGGCAAACATTTGATGGTAGCAGCTTCCCTGCGGGAGATACTCTCTTTGCCAAAATCGCATTATTAGGCGAAAGTAAGTTACAATTCAGTACCCTATCCTAAAGCTTGCTGTAAGGAGGGAATCTGCAGCTTGCAGTGAAAGCGCTTCCAGAGGGGAGTCTAATGAGGGCAAACATTTGATGGTAGCAGCTTCCCTGCGGGAGATACTCTCTTTGCCAAAATCGCATTATTAGGCGAAAGTAAGTTACAATTCAGTACCCTCTCCTAAAGCTTGCTGTTAGGAGGGAATCTGCAGCTTGCAGTGAAAGCGATTCCAGAGGGGAGTCTAATGAGGGCAAACATTTGATGGTAGCAGCTTCCCTGCGGGAGATACTCTCTTTGCCAAAATCGCATTATTAGACGAAAGTAAGTTACAATTCAGTACCCTATCCTAAAGCTTGCTGTTAGGAGGGAATCTGCAGCTTGCAGTGAAAGCGCTTCCAGAGGGGAGTCTAATGAGGGCAAACATTTGATGGTAGCAGCTTCCCTGCGGGAGATACTCTCTTTGCCAAAATCGCATTAATAGGCGAAAGTAAGTTACAATTCAGTACCCTATCCTAAAGCTTGCTGTTAGGAGGGAATCTGCAGCTTGCAGTGAAAGCGCTTCCAGAGGGGAGTCTAATGAGGGCAAACATTTGATGGTAGCAGCTTCCCTGCTGGAGATAGTCTCTTTGCCAAAATCGCCTTATTAGGCGAAAGTAAGTTACAATTCAGTACCCTATCCTAAAGCTTGCTGTTAGGAGGGAATCTGCAGCTTGCAGTGAAAGCGCTTCCAGAGGGGAGTCTAATGAGGGCAAACATTTGATGGTAGCAGCTTCCCTGCGGGAGATACTCTCTTTGCCAAAATCGCATTATTAGGCGAAAGTAAGTTACAATTCAGTACCTTATCCTAAAGCTTGCTGTTAGGAGGGAATCTGCAGCTTGCAGTAAAAGCGCTTCCAGCGGGGAGTCTAATGAGGGCAAACATTTGATGGTAGCAGCTTCCCTGCGGGAGATAGTCTCTTTGCCAAAATCGCATTATTAGCAGCAGTTAAGTTACAATTCAGTACCCTATCCTAAAGCTTGCTGTTAGGAGGGAATCTGCAGCTTGCAGTGAAAGCGCTTCCAGAGGGGAGTCTAATGAGGGCAAACATTTGATGGCAGCAGCTTCCCTGCGGGAGATACTCTCTTTGCCAAAATCGCGTTATTAGGCGAAAGTAAGTTACAATTCAGTACCCTATCCTAAAGCTTGCTGTTAGGAGGGAATCTGCTTCTTGCAGTGAAAGCGCTTCCAGAGGGGAGTCTAATGAGGGCAAACATTTGATGGTAGCAGCTTCCCTGCGGGAGATATTCTCTTTGCCATAATCGCCTTATTAGCAGCAGTTAAGTTACAATTCAGTACCCTATCCTAAAGCTTGCTGTTAGGAGGGAATCTGCAGCTTGCAGTGAAAGCGCTTCCAGAGGGGAGTCTAATGAGGGCAAACATTTGATGGTAGCAGCTTCCCTGCGGGAGATAGTCTCTTTGCCAAAATCGCATTATTAGCAGCAGTTAAGTTACAATTCAGTACCCTATCCTAAAGCTTGCTGTTAGGAGGGAATCTGCAGCTTGCAGTGAAAGCGCTTCCAGAGGGGAGTCTAATGAGGGCAAACATTTGATGGCAGCAGCTTCCCTGCGGGAGATACTCTCTTTGCCAAAATCGCATTATTAGGCGAAAGTAAGTTACAATTCAGAACCCTTTCCTAAAGCTTGCTGTTAGGAGGGAATCTGCAGCTTGCAGTGAAAGCGCTTCCAGAGGGGAGTCTAATGAAGGCAAACATTTGATGGTAGCAGCTTCCCTGCGGGAGATACTCTCTTTTCCAAAATCGCATTATTAGGCGAAAGAAAGTTACAATTCAGTACCCTATCCTAAAGCTTGCTGTTAGGAGGGAATCTGCAGCTTGCAGTGAAAGCGCTTCCAGAGGGGAGTCTAATGAGGGCAAACATTTGATGGTAGCAGCTTCCCTGCGGGAGATACTCTCTTTGCCAAAATCGCATTATTAGGCGAAAGTAAGTTACAATTCAGTACCCTCTCCTAAAGCTTGCTGTTAGGAGGGAATCTGCAGCTTGCAGTGAAAGCGATTCCGGAGGGGAGTCTAATGAGGGCAAACATTTGATGGTAGCAGCTTCCCTGCGGGAGATACTCTCTTTGCCAAAATCGCATTATTAGACGAAAGTAAGTTACAATTCAGTACCCTATCCTAAAGCTTGCTGTTAGGAGGGAATCTGCAGCTTGCAGTGAAAGCGCTTCCAGAGGGGAGTCTAATGAGGGCAAACATTTGATGGTAGCAGCTTCCCTGCGGGAGCTACTCTCTTTGCCAAAATCGCATTAATAGGCGAAAGTAAGTTACAATTCAGTACCCTATCCTAAAGCTTGCTGTTAGGAGGGAATCTGCAGCTTGCAGTGAAAGCGCTTCCAGAGGGGAGTCTAATGAGGGCAAACATTTGATGGTAGCAGCTTCCCTGCGGGAGATACTCTCTTTGCCAAAATCGCATTATTAGGCCAAAGTAAGTTACAATTCAGTACCCTATCCTAAAGCTTGCTGTTAGGAGGGAATCTGCAGCTTGCAGGGAAAGCGCTTCCAGAGGGGAGTCTAACGAGGGCAAATATTTGATGGTAGCAGCTTCCCTGCGGGAGATACTCTCTTTGCCAAAATCGCATTATTAGGCGAAAGTAAGTTACAATTCAGTACCCTATCCTAAAGCTTGCTGTTAGGAGGGAATCTGCAGCTTGCAGTGAAAGCGCTTCCAGCGGGGAGTCTAATGAGGGCAAACATTTGATGGTAGCAGCTTCCCTGCGGGAGATAGTCTCTTTGCCAAAATCGCCTTATTATCAGCATTTAAGTTACAATTCAGTACCCTATCCTAAATCTTGCTGTTAGGAGGGAATCTGCAGCTTGCAGTGAAAGCGCTTCCAGAGGGGAGTCTAATGAGGGCAAACATTTGATGGTAGCAGCTTCCCTGCTGGAGATAGTCTCTTTGCCAAAATCGCCTTATTAGGCGAAAGTAAGTTACAATTCAGTACCCTATCCTAAAGCTTGCTGTTAGGAGGGAATCTGCAGCTTGCAGTGAAAGCGCTTCCAGAGGGGAGTCTAATGAGGGCAAACATTTGATGGTAGCAGCTTCCCTGCGGGAGATACTCTCTTTGCCAAAATCGCATTTTTAGGCGAAAGTAAGTTACAATTCAGTACCTTATCCTAAAGCTTGCTGTTAGGAGGGAATCTGCAGCTTGCAGTAAAAGCGCTTCCAGAGGGGAGTCTAATGAGGGCAAACATTTGATGGTAGCAGCTTCCCTGCGGGAGATAGTCTCTTTGCCAAAATCGCCTTATTATCAGCATTTAAGTTACAATTCAGTACCCTATCCTAAATATTGCTGTTAGGAGGGAATCTGCAGCTTGCAGTGAAAGCGCTTCCAGAGGGGAGTCTAATGAGGGCAAACATTTGATGGTAGCAGCTTCCCTGCGGGAGATACTCTCTTTGCCAAAATCGCATTATTAGGCGAAAGTAAGTTACAATTCAGTACCCTATCCTAAAGCTTGCTGTTAGGAGGGAATCTGCAGCTTGCAGTGAAAGCGCTTCCAGAGGGGAGTCTAATGAGGGCAAACATTTGATGGCAGCAGCTTCCCTGCGGGAGATACTCTCTTTGCCAAAATCGCATTATTATGCGAAAGTAAGTTACAATTCAGTACCCTATCCTAAAGCTTGCTGTTAGGAGGGAATCTGCAGCTTGCAGGGAAAGCGCTTCCAGAGGGGAGTCTAACGAGGGCAAATATTTGATGGTAGCAGCTTCCCTGCGGGAGATACTCTCTTTGCCAAAATCGCATTATTAGGCGAAAGTAAGTTACAATTCAGTACCCTATCCTAAAGCTTGCTGTTAGGAGGGAATCTGCAGCTTGCAGTGAAAGCGCTTCCAGAGGGGAGTCTAATGAGGGCAAACATTTGATGGTAGCAGCTTCCCTGCTGGAGATAGTCTCTTTGCCAAAATCGCCTTATTAGCAGCAGTTAAGTTACAATTCAGTACCCTATCCTAAAGCTTGCTGTTAGGAGGGAATCTGCAGCTTGCAGTGAAAGCGCTTCCAGAGGGGAGTCTAATGAGGGCAAAGATTTGATGGTAGCAGCTTCCCTGCGGGAGATACTCTCTTTGCCAAAATCGCATTATTAGGCGAAAGTAAGTTACAATTCAGTACACTATCCTAAAGCTTGCTGTTAGGAAGGAATCTGCAGCTTGCAGTGAAAGCGCTTCCAGAGGGGAGTCTAATGAGGGCAAAGATTTGATGGTAGCAGCTTCCCTGCGGGAGATACTCTCTTTGCCAAAATCGCATTATTAGGCGAAAGTAAGTTACAATTCAGTACGCTATCCTAAAGCTTGCTGTTAGGAGGGAATCTGCAGCTTGCAGTGAAAGCGCTTCAAGAGGGGAGTCTAATGAGGGCAAACATTTGATGGTAGCAGCTTCCCTGCGGGAGATAGTCTCTTTGCCAAAATCGCATTATTAGCAGCAGTTAAGTTACAATTCAGTACCCTATCCTAAAGCTTGCTGTTAGGAGGGAATCTGCAGCTTGCAGTGAAAGCGCTTCCAGAGGGGAGTCTAATGAGGGCAAACATTTGATGGCAGCAGCTTCCCTGCGGGAGATACTCTCTTTGCCAAAATCGCATTATTAGGCGAAAGTAAGTTACAATTCAGTACCCTATCCTAAAGCTTGCTGTTAGGAGGGAATCTGCAGCTTGCAGTGAAAGCGCTTCCAGAGGGGAGTCTAATGAGGGCAAACATTTGATGGTAGCAGCTTCCCTGCGGGAGATACTCTCTTTGCCAAAATCGCATTATTAGGCGAAAGTAAGTTACAATTCAGTACCCTATCCTAAAGCTTGCTGTTAGGAGGGAATCTGCAGCTTGCAGGGAAAGCGCTTCCAGAGGGGAGTCTAACGAGGGCAAATATTTGATGGTAGCAGCTTCCCTGCGGGAGATACTCTCTTTGCCAAAATCGCATTAATAGGCGAAAGTAAGTTACAATTCAGTACCCTATCCTAAAGCTTGCTGTTAGAAGGGAATCTGCAGCTTGCAGTGAAAGCGCTTCCAGAGGGGAGTCTAATGAGGGCAAACATTTGATGGTAGCAGCTTCCCTGCGAGTTATAGTCTCTTTGCCAAAATCGCATTATTAGGCGAAAGTAAGTTACAATTCAGTACCCTATCCTAAAGCTTGCTGTTAGGAGGGAATCTGCAGCTTGCAGTGAAAGCGCTTCCAGAGGGTAGTCTAATGAGGGCAAACATTTGATGGTAGCAGCTTCCCTGCGGGAGATATTCTCTTTGCCAAAATCGTCTTATTAGCAGCAGTTAAGTTACAATTCAGTACCCTATCCTAAAGCTTGCTGTTAGGAGGGAATCTGCAGCTTGCAGTGAAAGCGCTTCCAGAGGGGAGTCTAATGAGGGCAAACATTTGATGGTAGCAGCTTCCCTGCGGGAGATACTCTCTTTGCCAAAATCGCATTATTAGGCGAAAGTAAGTTACAATTCAGTACCCTATCCTAAAGCTTGCTGTTAGGAGGGAATCTGCAGCTTGCAGTGAAAGCGCTTCCAGAGGGGAGTCTAAGGAGGGCAAATATTTGATGGTAGCAGCTTCCCTGCGGGAGATACTCTCTTTGCCAAAATCGCATTATTAGGCGAAAGTAAGTTACAATTCAGTACCTTATCCTAAAGCTTGCTGTTAGGAGGGAATCTGCAGCTTGCAGTGAAAGCGCTTCCAGAGGGGAGTCTAACGAGGGCAAACATTTGATGGTAGCAGCTTCCCTGCGGGAGATAGTCTCTTTGCCAAAATCGCCTTATTAGGCGAAAGTAAGTTACAATTCAGTACCCTATCCTAAAGCTTGCTGTTAGGAGGGAATCTGCAGCTTGCAGTGAAAGCGCTTCCAGAGGGGAGTCTAATGAGGGCAAACATTTGATGGTAGCAGCTTCCCTGCGGGAGATACTCTCTTTGCCAAAATCGCATTATTATGCGAAAGTAAGTTACAATTCAGTACCCTATCCTAAAGCTTGCTGTTAGGAGGGAATCTGCAGCTTGCAGTGAAAGCGCTTCCAGAGGGGAGTCTAATGAGGGCAAACATTTGATGGTAGCAGCTTCCCTGCGGGAGATATTCTCTTTGCCATAATCGCCTTATTAGCAGCAGTTAAGTTACAATTCAGTACCCTATCCTAAAGCTTGCTGTTAGGAGGGAATCTGCAGCTTGCAGTGAAAGCGCTTCCAGAGGGGAGTCTAATGAGGGCAAACATTTGATGGTAGCAGCTTCCCTGCGGGAGATACTCTCTTTGCCAAAATCGCATTATTAGGCAAAAGTAAGTTACAATTCAGTACCCTATCCTAAAGCTTGCTGTTAGGAGGGAATCTGCAGCTTGCAGTGAAAGCGCTTCCAGAGGGGAGTCTAATGAGGGCAAACATTTGATGGTAGCAGCTTCCCTGCGGGAGATACTCTCTTTGCCAAAATCGCATTATTAGGCGAAAGTAAGTTACAATTCAGTACCCTATCCTAAAGCTTGCTGTTAGGAGGGAATCTGCAGCTTGCAGTGAAAGCGCTTCCAGAGGGGAGTCTAACGAGGGCAAACATTTGATGGTAGCAGCTTCCCTGCGGGAGATACTCTCTTTCCCAAAATCGCCTTATTCGCCGCAGTTAAGATACAATTCAGTACCCTATCCTAAAGCTTGCTGTTAGGAGGGAATCTGCAGCTTGCAGTGAAAGCGCTTCCAGAGGGGAGTCTAATGAGGGCAAACATTTGATGGTAGCAGCTTCCCTGCTGGAGATAGTCTCTTTGCCAAAATCGCCTTATTAGGCGAAAGTAAGTTACAATTCAGTACCCTATCCTAAAGCTTGCTGTTAGGAGGGAATCTGCAGCTTGCAGTGAAAGCGCTTCCAGAGGGGAGTCTAATGAGGGCAAACATTTGATGGTAGCAGCTTCCCTGCGGGAGATACTCTCTTTGCCAAAATCGCATTTTTAGGCGAAAGTAAGTTACAATTCAGTACCTTATCCTAAAGCTTGCTGTTAGGAGGGAATCTGCAGCTTGCAGTAAAAGCGCTTCCAGCGGGGAGTCTAATGAGGGCAAACATTTGATGGTAGCAGCTTCCCTGCGGGAGATAGTCTCTTTGCCAAAATCGCATTATTAGCAGCAGTTAAGTTACAATTCAGTACCCTATCCTAAAGCTTGCTGTTAGGAGGGAATCTGCAGCTTGCAGTGAAAGCGCTTCCAGAGGGGAGTCTAATGAGGGCAAACATTTGATGGCAGCAGCTTCCCTGCGGGAGATACTCTCTTTGCCAAAATCGCATTATTAGGCGAAAGTAAGTTACAATTCAGTACCCTATCCTAAAGCTTGCTGTTAGGAGGGAATCTGCAGCTTGCAGTGAAAGCGCTTCCAGAGGGGAGTCTAATGAGGGCAAACATTTGATGGTAGCAGCTTCCCTGCGGGAGATATTCTCTTTGCCATAATCGCCTTATTAGCCGCAGTTAAGTTACAATTCAGTACCCTATCCTAAAGCTTGCTGTTAGGAGGGAATCTGCAGCTTGCAGTGAAAGTGCTTCCAGCGGGGAGTCTAATGAGGGCAAACATTTGATGGTAGCAGCTTCCCTGCGGGAGATAGTCTCTTTGCCAAAATCGCCTTATTATCAGCATTTAAGTTACAATTCAGTACCCTATCCTAAATCTTGCTGTTAGGAGGGAATCTGCAGCTTGCAGTGAAAGCGCTTCCAGAGGGGAGTCTAATGAGGGCAAACATTTGATGGTAGCAGCTTCCCTGCGGGAGATACTCTCTTTGCCAAAATCGCATTATTAGGCGAAAGTAAGTTACAATTCAGTACCCTATCCTAAAGCTTGCTGTTAGGAGGGAATCTGCAGCTTGCAGTGAAAGCGCTTCCAGAGGGGAGTCTAATGAGGGCAAACATTTGATGGCAGCAGCTTCCCTGCGGGAGATACTCTCTTTGCCAAAATCGCATTATTATGCGAAAGTAAGTTACAATTCAGTACCCTATCCTAAAGGTTGCTGTTAGGAGGGAATATGCAGCTTGCAGTGAAAGCGCTTCCAGAGGGGAGTCTAACGAGGGCAAACATTTGATGGTAGCAGCTTCCCTGCGGGAGATACTCTCTTTGTCAAAATCGCATTATTAGGCGAAAGTAAGTTACAATTCAGTACCCTATCCTAAAGCTTGCTGTTAGGAAGGCATCTGCAGCTTGCAGTGAAAGCGCTTCCAGAGGGGAGTCTAATGAGGGCAAACATGTGATGGTAGCAGCTTCCCTGCGGGAGATACTCTCTTTGCCAAAATCGCATTATTAGCCGAAAGTAAGTTACAATTCAGTACCCTATCCTAAAGCTTGCTGTTAGGAGGGAATCTGCAGCTTGCAGTGAAAGCGCTTCCAGAGGGGAGTCTAACGAGGGCAAACATTTGATGGTAACAGCTTCCCTGCGGGAGATATTCTCTTTGCCAAAATCGCCTTATTATCCACAGTTAAGTTACAATTCAGTACCCTATCCTAAAGCTTGCTGTTAGGAGGGAATCTGCAGCTTGCAGTGAAAGCGCTTCCAGAGGGGAGTCTAATGAGGGCAAACATTTGATGGTAGCAGCTTTCCTGCGGGAGATACTCTCTTTGCAAAAATCGCCTTATTAGCCCCAGTTAAGATACAATTCAGTACTCTATCCAAAGCTTGCTGTTAGGAAGGCATCTGCAGCTTGCAGTGAAAGCGCTTCCAGAGGGGAGTCTAATGAGGGCAAAGATTTGATGGTAGCAGCTTCCCTGCGGGAGATACTCTCTTTGCCAAAATCGCATTATTAGGCGAAAGTAAGTTACAATTCAGTACCCTATCCTAAAGGTTGCTGTTAGGAGGGAATCTGCAGCTTGCAGTGAAAGCGCTTCCAGAGGGGAGTCTAATGAGGGCAAACATTTGATGGTAGCAGCTTCCCTGCGGGAGATACTCTCTTTGCCAAAATCGCATTATTAGGCGAAAGTAAGTTACAATTCAGTACCCTATCCTAAAGATTGCTGTTAGGAGGGAATCTGCAGCTTGCAGTGAAAGCGCTTCCAGAGGGGAGTCTAATGAGGGCAAATATTTGATGGTAGCAGCTTCCCTGCGGGAGATATTCTCTTTTCCAAAATCGCATTATTAGCCGCAGTTAAGTTACAATTCAGTACCTTATCCTAAAGCTTGCTGTTAGGAGGGAATCTGCAGCTTGCAGTGAAAGCGCTTCCAGAGGGGAGTCTAATGAGGGCAAAGATTTGATGGTAGCAGCTTCCCTGCGGGAGATACTCTCTTTGCCAAAATCGCATTATTAGGCGAAAGGAAGTTACAATTCAGTACCCTATCCTAAAGCTTGCTGTTAGGAGGGAATCTGCAGCTTGCAGTGAAAGCGCTTCCAGAGGGGAGTCTAATGAGGGCAAAGATTTGATGGTAGCAGCTTCCCTGCGGGAGATACTCTCTTTGCCAAAATCGCATTATTAGGCGAAAGTAAGTTACAATTCAGTACCCTATCCTAAAGCTTGCTGTTAGGAGGGAATCTGCAGCTTGCAGTGAAAGCGCTTCCAGAGGGGAGTCTAATGAGGGCAAAGATTTGATGGTAGCAGCTTCCCTGCGGGAGATACTCTCTTTGCCAAAATCGCATTATTAGCCGCAGTTAAGTTACAATTCAGTACCCTATCCTAAAGCTTGCTGTTAGGAGGGAATCTGCAGCTTGCAGTGAAAGCACTTCCAGAGGGGAGTCTAATGAGGGCAAACATTTGATGGTAGCAGCTTCCCTGCGGAAGATAGTCTCTTTACCAAAATCGCATTATTAGGCGAAAGTAAGTTACAATTCAGTACCCTATCCTAAAGCTTGCTGTTAGGAGGGAATCTGCAGCTTGCAGTGAAAGCGCTTCCAGAGGGGAGTCTAATGAGGGCAAACATTTGATGGTAGCAGCTTCCCTGCGGGAGATACTCTCTTTGCCAAAATCGCATTATTAGGCGAAAGTAAGTTACAATTCAGTACCCTATCCTAAAGCTTGCTGTTAGGAGGGAATCTGCTGCTTGCAGTGAATGCGCTTCCAGAGGGGAGTCTAATGAGGGCAAATATTTGATGGTAGCAGCTTCCCTGCGGGAGATATTCTCTTTTCCAAAATCGCCTTATTAGCCGCAGTTAAGTTACAATTCAGTACCTTATCCTAAAGCTTGCTGTTAGGAGGGAATCTGCAGCTTGCAGTGAAAGCGCTTCCAGAGGGGAGTCTAATGAGGGCAAAGATTTGATGGTAGCAGCTTCCCTGCGGGAGATATTCTCTTTGCCAAAATCGCCTTATTAGGCGAAAGTAAGTTACAATTCAGTACCCTATCCTAAAGCTTGCTGTTAGGAGGGAATCTGCAGCTTGCAGTGAAAGCGCTTCCAGAGGGGAGTCTAATGAGGGCAAACATTTGATGGTAGTAGCTTCCCTGCGGGAGATAATCTCTTTACCAAAATCGCATTATTAGGCGAAAGTAAGTTACAATTCAGTACCCTATCCTAAAGCTTGCTGTTAGGAAGGAATCTGCAGCTTGCAGTGAAAGCGCTTCCAGAGGGGAGTCTAATGAGGGCAAACATTTGATGGTAGCAGCTTCCCTGCGGGAGATAGTTTCTTTGCCAAAATCGCATTATTAGGCGAAAGTAAGTTACAATTCAGTACCCTATCCTAAAGGTTGCTGTTAGGAGGGAATCTGCAGCTTGCAGTGAAAGCGCTTCCAGAGGGGAGTCTAATGAGGGCAAAGATTTGATGGTAGCAGCTTCCCTGCGGGAGATACTCTCTTTGCCAAAATCGCATTATTAGCCGCAGTTAAGTTACAATTCAGTACCCTATCCTAAAGCTTGCTGTTAGGAGGGAATCTGCAGCTTGCAGTGAAAGCGCTTCCAGAGGGGAGTCTAATGAGGGCAAACATTTGATGGTAGCAGCTTCCCTGCGGGAGATACTCTCTTTGCCAAAATCGCATTATTAGGCGAAAGTAAGTTACAATTCAGTACCCTATCCTAAAGCTTGCTGTTAGGAGGGAATCTGCAGCTTGCAGTGAAAGCCCTTCCAGAAGGGAGTCTAAGGAGGGCAAACATTTGATGGCAGCAGCTTCCCTGCAGGAGATACTCTCTTTGCCAAAATCGCATTATTAGGCGAAAATAAGTTACAATTCAGTACCCTATCCTAAAGCTTGCTGTTAGGAGGGAATCTGCAGCTTGCAGTGAAAGCGCTTCCAGAGGGGAGTCTAATGAGGGCAAACATTTGATGGTAGCAGCTTCCCTGCGGGAGATAGTCTCTTTTCCAAAATCGCATTATTAGGCGAAAGTAAGTTACAATTCAGTACCCTATCCTAAAGCTTGCTGTTAGGAGGGAATCTGCAGCTTGCAGTGAAAGCGCTTCCAGAGGGGAGTGTAATGAGGGCAAACATTTGATGGTAGTAGCTTCCCTGCGGGAGATAATCTCTTTACCAAAATCGCATTATTAGGCGAAAGTAAGTTACAATTCAGTACCCTATCCTAAAGCTTGCTGTTAGGAGGGAATCTGCAGCTTGCAGTGAAAGCGCTTCCAGAGGGGAGTCTAATGAGGGCAAACATTTGATGGTAGCAGCTTCCCTGCGGGAGATACTCTCTTTGCCAAAATCGCATTATTAGGCGAAAGTAAGTTACAATTCAGTACCCTATCCTAAAGCTTGCTGTTAGGAGGGAATCTGCAGCTTGCAGTGAAAGCGCTTCCAGAGGGGAGTCTAATGAGGGCAAAGATTTGATGGTAGCAGCTTCCCTGCGGGAGATACTCTCTTTGCCAAAATCGCATTATTAGGCGAAAGTAAGTTACAATTCAGTACCCTATCCTAAAGCTTGCTGTTAGGAGGGAATCTGCAGCTTGCAGTGAAAGCGCTTCCAGAGGGGAGTCTAACGAGGGCAAACATTTGATGGTAGCAGCTTCCCTGCGGGAGATAATCTCTTTACCAAAATCGCATTATTAGGCGAAAGTAAGTTACAATTCAGTACCCTATCCTAAAGCTTGCTGTTAGGAGGGAATCTGCAGCTTGCAGTGAAAGCGCTTCCAGAGGGGAGTCTAACGAGGGCAAACATTTGATGGTAGCAGCTTCCCTGCGGGAGATAATCTCTTTACCAAAATCGCATTATTAGGCGAAAGTAAGTTACAATTCAGTACCCTATCCTAAAGCTTGCTGTTAGGAGGGAATCTGCAGCTTGCAGTGAAAGCGCTTCCAGAGGGGAGTCTAATGAGGGCAAACATTTGATGGTAGCAGCTTCCCTGCGGGAGATACTCTCTTGGCCAAAATTGCATTATTAGGCGAAAGTAAGTTACAATTCAGTACCCTATCCTAAAGCTTGCTGTTAGGAGGGAATCTGCTGCTTGCAGTGAAAGCGCTTCCAGAGGGGAGTCTAATGAGGGCAAATATTTGATGGTAGCAGCTTCCCTGCGGGAGATATTCTCTTTTCCATAATCGCCTTATTAGCCGCAGTTAAGTTACAATTCAGTACCTTATCCTAAAGCTTGCTGTTAGGAGGGAATCTGCAGCTTGCAGTGAAAGCGCTTCCAGAGGGGAGTCTAATGAGGGCAAAGATTTGATGGTAGCAGCTTCCCTGCGGGAGATACTCTCTTTGCCAAAATCGCATTATTAGGCGAAAGTAAGTTACAATTCAGTACCCTATCCTAAAGCTTGCTGTTAGGAGGGAATCTGCAGCTTGCAGTGAAAGCGCTTCCAGAGGGGAGTCTAATGAGGGCAAACATTTGATGGTAGCAGCTTCCCTGCGGAAGATAGTCTCTTTACCAAAATCGCATTATTAGGCGAAAGTAAGTTACAATTCAGTACCCTATCCTAAAGCTTGCTGTTAGGAGGGAATCTGCAGCTTGCAGTGAAAGCGCTTCCAGAGGGGAGTCTAATGAGGGCAAAGATTTGATGGTAGCAGCTTCCCTGCGGGAGATAATCTCTTTACCAAAATCGCATTATTAGGCGAAAGTAAGTTACAATTCAGTACCCTATCCTAAAGCTTGCTGTTAGGAGGGAATCTGCAGCTTGCAGTGAAAGCGCTTCCAGAGGGGAGTCTAATGAGGGCAAACATTTGATGGTAGCAGCTTCCCTGCGGGAGATATTATCTTTTCCAAAATCGCCTTTTTAGCCGCAGTTAAGTTACAATTCAGTACCTTATCCTAAAGCTTGCTGTTAGGAGGGAATCTGCAGCTTGCAGTGAAAGCGCTTCCAGAGGGGAGTCTAATGAGGGCAAAGATTTGATGGTAGCAGCTTCCCTGCGGGAGATACCCTCTTTGCCAAAATCGCATTATTAGGCGAAAGTAAGTTACAATTCAGTACCCTATCCTAAAGCTTGCTGTTAGGAGGGAATCTGCAGCTTGCAGTGAAAGCGCTTCCAGAGGGGAGTCTAATGAGGGCAAAGATTTGATGGTAGCAGCTTCCCTGCGGGAGATACTCTCTTTGCCAAAATCGCATTATTAGCCGCAGTTAACTTACAATTCAGTACCCTATCCTAAAGCTTGCTGTTAGGAGGGAATCTGCAGCTTGCAGTGAAAGCGCTTCCAGAGGGGAGTCTAATGAGGGCAAACATTTGATGGTAGCAGCTTCCCTGCGGGAGATAGTCTCTTTGCCAAAATCGCATTATTAGGCGAAAGTAAGTTACAATTCAGTACCCTATCCTAAAGCTTGCTGTTAGGAAGGAATCTGCAGCTTGCAGTGAAAGCGCTTCCAGAGGGGAGTCTAATGAGGGCAAAGATTTGATGGTAGCAGCTTCCCTGCGGGAGATACCCTCTTTGCCAAAATCGCATTATTAGGCGAAAGTAAGTTACAATTCAGTACCCTATCCTAAAGCTTGCTGTTAGGAGGGAATCTGCAGCTTGCAGTGAAAGCGCTTCCAGAGGGGAGTCTAATGAGGGCAAACATTTGATGGTAGCAGCTGCCCTGCGGGAGATACTCTCTTTGCCAAAATTGCATTATTAGGCGAAAGTATGTTACAATTCAGTACCCTATCCTAAAGCTTGCTGTTAGGAGGGAATCTGCAGCTTGCAGTGAAAGCGCTTCCAGAGGGGAGTGTAATGAGGGCAAACATTTGATGGTAGTAGCTTCCCTGCGGGAGATAATCTCTTTACCAAAATCGCATTATTAGGCGAAAGTAAGTTACAATTCAGTACCCTATCATAAAGCTTGCTGTTAGGAGGGAATCTGCAGCTTGCAGTGAAAGCGCTTCCAGAGGGGAGTCTAATGAGGGCAAAGATTTGATGGTAGCAGCTTCCCTGCGGGAGATACTCTCTTTGCCAAAATCGCATTATTAGCCGCAGTTAAGTTACAATTCAGTACCCTATCCTAAAGCTTGCTGTTAGGAGGGAATCTGCAGCTTGCAGTGAAAGCGCTTCCAGAGGGGAGTCTAATGAGGGCAAAGATTTGATGGTAGCAGCTTCCCTGCGGGAGATAGTCTCTTTGCCAAAATCGCATTATTAGGCGAAAGTAAGTTACAATTCAGTACCCTATCCTAAAGCTTGCTGTTAGGAAGGAATCTGCAGCTTGCAGTGAAAGCGCTTCCAGAGGGGAGTCTAATGAGGGCAAAGATTTGATGGTAGCAGCTTCCCTGCGGGAGATACTCTCTTTGCCAAAATCGCATTATTAGGCGAAAGTAAGTTACAATTCAGTACCCTATCCTAAAGGTTGCTGTTAGGAGGGAATCTGCAGCTTGCAGTGAAAGCGCTTCCAGAGGGGAGTCTAATGAGGGCAAACATTTGATGGTAGCAGCTTCCCTGCGGGAGATACTCTCTTTGCCAAAATCGCATTATTAGGCGAAAGTAAGTTACAATTCAGTACACTATCCTAAAGCTTGCTGTTAGGAGGGAATCTGCTGCTTGCAGTGAAAGCGCTTCCAGAGGGGAGTCTAATGAGGGCAAATATTTGATGGTAGCAGCTTCCCTGCGGGAGATATTCTCTTTTCCAAAATCGCCTTATTAGCCGCAGTTAAGTTACAATTCAGTACCCTATCCTAAAGCTTGCTGTTAGGAGGGAATCTGCAGCTTGCAGTGAAAGCGCTTCCAGAGGGGAGTCTAATGAGGGCAAACATTTGATGGTAGCAGCTTCCCTGCGGGAGATAGTCTCTTTGCCAAAATCGCATTATTAGGCGAAAGTAAGTTACAATTCAGTACCCTATCCTAAAGCTTGCTGTTAGGAAGGAATCTGCAGCTTGCAGTGAAAGCGCTTCCAGAGGGGAGTGTAATGAGGGCAAACACTTGATGGTAGCAGCTTCCCTGCGGGAGATACTCTCTTTGCCAAAATCGCATTATTAGGCGAAAGTAAGTTACAATTCAGTACCCTATCCTAAAGGTTGCTGTTAGGAGGGAATCTGCAGCTTGCAGTGAAAGCACTTCCAGAGGGGAGTCTAATGAGGGCAAAGATTTGATGGTAGCAGCTTCCCTGCGGGAGATACTCTCTTTGCCACAATCGCATTATTAGCCGCAGTTAAGTTACAATTCAGTACCCTATCCTAAAGCTTGCTGTTAGGAAGGAATCTGCAGCTTGCAGTGAAAGCGCTTCCAGAGGGGAGTCTAATGAGGGCAAACATTTGATGGTAGCAGCTTCCCTGCGGGAGATACTCTCTTTGCCAAAATCGCATTATTAGGCGAAAGTAAGTTACAATTCAGTACCCTATCCTAAAGCTTGCTGTTAGGAGGGAATCTGCAGCTTGCAGTGAAAGCGTTTCCAGAGGGGAGTCTAATGAGGGCAAACATTTGATGGTAGCAGCTTCCCTGCGGAAGATAGCCTCTTTACCAAAATCGCATTAATAGGCGAAAGTAAGTTACAATTCAGTACCCTATCCTAAAGCTTGCTGTTAGGAGGGAATCTGCAGCTTGCAGTGAAAGCGCTTCCAGAGGGGAGTCTAATGAGGGCAAACATTTGATGGTAGCAGCTTCCCTGCGGGAGATAGTCTCTTTGCCAAAATCGCATTATTAGGCGAAAGTAAGTTACAATTCAGTACCCTATCCTAAAGCTTGCTGTTAGGAGGGAATCTGCAGCTTGCAGTGAAAGCGCTTCCAGAGGGGAGTCTAATGAGGGCAAACATTTGATGGTAGCAGCTTCCCTGCGGGAGATACTCTCTTTTCCAATATCGCATTATTAGGCGAAAGTAAGTTACAATTCAGTACCCTATCCTAAAGGTTGCTGTTAGGAGGGAATCTGCAGCTTGCAGTGAAAGCGCTTCCAGAGGGGAGTCTAATGAGGGCAAACATTTGATGGTAGCAGCTTCCCTGCGGGAGATAGTCTCTTTGACAAAATCGCATTATTAGGCGAAAGTAAGCTACAATTCAGTACCTTATCCTAAAGCTTGCTGTTAGGAGGGAATCTGCAGCTTGCAGTGAAAGCGCTTCCAGAGGGGAGTCTAACGAGGGCAAACATTTGATGGTAGCAGCTTCCCTGCGGGAGATACTCTCTTTGCCAAAATCGCATTATTAGGCGAAAGTAAGTTACAATTCAGTACCCTATCCTAAAGCTTGCTGTTAGGAGGGAATCTGCAGCTTGCAGTGAAAGCGCTTCCAGAGGGGAGTCTAATGAGGGCAAACATTTGATGGTAGCAGCTTCCCTGCGGGAGATAGTCTCTTTGCCAAAATCGCATTATTAGGCGAAAGTAAGTTACAATTCAGTACCCTATCCTAAAGCTTGCTGTTAGGAGGGAATCTGCAGCTTGCAGTGAAAGCGCTTCCAGAGGGGAGTCTAATGAGGGCAAACATTTGATGGTAGCAGCTTCCCTGCGGGAGATACTCTCTTTGCCAAAATCGCATTATTAGGCGAAAGTAAGTTACAATTCAGTACCCTATCCTAAAGGTTGCTGTTAGGAGGGAATCTGCAGCTTGCAGTGAAAGCGCTTCCAGAGGGGAGTCTAATGAGGGCAAACATTTGATGGTAGCAGCTTCCCTGCGGGAGATAGTCTCTTTGCCAAAATCGCATTATTAGGCGAAAGTAAGCTACAATTCAGTACCTTATCCTAAAGCTTGCTGTTAGGAGGGAATCTGCAGCTTGCAGTGAAAGCGCTTCCAGAGGGGAGTCTAACGAGGGCAAACATTTGATGGTAGCAGCTTCCCTGCGGGAGATAGTCTCTTTGCCATAATCGCATTATTAGGCGAAAGTAAGTTACAATTCAGTACCCTATCCTAAAGCTTGCTGTTAGGAGGGAATCTGCAGCTTGCAGTGAAAGCGCTTCCAGAGGGGAGTCTAACGAGGGCAAGCATTTGATGGTAGCAGCTTCCCTGCGGGAGATAGTCTCTTTGCCAAAATCGCATTATTAGGCGAAAGTAAGTTACAATTCAGTACCCTATCCTAAAGCTTGCTGTTAGGAGGGAATCTGCAGCTTGCAGTGAAAGCGCTTCCAGAGGGGAGTCTAATGAGGGCAAACATTTGATGGTAGCAGCTTCCCTGCGGGAGATAGTCTCTTTGCCAAAATTGCATTATTAGGCGAAAGTAAGTTACAATTCAGTACCCTATCCTAAAGCTTGCTGTTAGGAGGGAATCTGCAGCTTGCAGTGAAAGCGCTTCCAGAGGGGAGTCTAATGAGGGCAAACATTTGATGGTAGCAGCTTCCCTGCGGGAGATACTCTCTTTGCCAAAATCGCATTATTAGCCGCAGTTAAGTTACAATTCAGTACCCTATCCTAAAGCTTGCTGTTAGGAGGGAATCTGCAGCTTGCAGTGAAAGCGCTTCCAGAGGGGAGTCTAATGAGGGCAAACATTTGATGGTAGCAGCTTCCCTGCGGGAGATACTCTCTTTGCCAAAATCGCATTATTAGGCGAAAGTAAGTTACAATTCAGTACCCTATCCTAAAGCTTGCTGTTAGGAGGGAATCTGCAGCTTGCAGTGAAAGCGCTTCCAGAGGGGAGTCTAATGAGGGCAAACATTTGATGGTAGCAGCTTCCCTGCGGGAGATAGTCTCATTGCCAAAATCGCATTATTAGGCGAAAGTAAGTTACAATTCAGTACCCTATCCTAAAGCTTGCTGTTAGGAGGGAATCTGCAGCTTGCAGTGAAAGCGCTTCCAGAGGGGAGTCTAACGAGGGCAAACATTTGATGGTAGCAGCTTCCCTGCGAGAGATACTCTCTTTGCCAAAATCGCATTATTAGGCGAAAGTAAGTTACAATTCAGTACCCTATCCTAAAGCTTGCTGTTAGGAGGGAATCTGCAGCTTGCAGTGAAAGCGCTTCCAGAGGGGAGTCTAATGAGGGCAAACATTTGATGGTAGCAGCTTCCCTGCGGGAGATACTCTCTTTGCCAAAATCGCATTATTAGGCGAAAGTAAGTTACAATTCAGTACCCTATCCTAAAGCTTGCTGTTAGGAGGGAATATGCAGCTTGCAGTGAAAGCGCTTCCAGAGGGGAGTCTAATGAGGGCAAACATTTGATGGTAGCAGCTTCCCTGCGGGAGATACTCTCTTTGCCAAAATCGCATTATTCGGCGAAAGTAAGTTACAATTCAGTACCCTATCCTAAAGCTTGCTGCTAGGAGGGAATCTGCAGCTTGCAGTGAAAGCGCTTCCAGAGGGGAGTCTAATGAGGGCAAACATTTGATGGTAGCAGCTTCCCTGCGGGAGATAGTCTCTTTGCCAAAATCGCATTATAAGGCGAAAGTAAGTTACAATTCAGTACCCTATCCTAAAGCTTGCTGCTAGGAGGGAATCTGCAGCTTGCAGTGAAAGCGCTTCCAGAGGGGAGTCTAATGAGGGCAAAGATTTGATGGTAGCAGCTTCCCTGCGGGAGATACTCTCTTTGCCAAAATCGCATTATTAGCCGCAGTTAAGTTACAATTCAGTACCCTATCCTAAAGCTTGCTGTTAGGAGGGAATCTGCAGCTTGCAGTGAAAGCGCTTCCAGAGGGGAGTCTAATGAGGGCAAAGATTTGATGGTAGCAGCTTCCCTGCGGGAGATAGTCTCTTTGCCAAAATCGCATTATTAGGCGAAAGTAAGTTACAATTCAGTACCCTATCCTAAAGCTTGCTGTTAGGAGGGAATCTGCAGCTTGCAGTGAAAGCGCTTCCAGAGGGGAGTCTAATGAGGGCAAACATTTGATGGTAGCAGCTTCCCTGCGGGAGATAATCTCTTTACCAAAATCGCATTATTAGGCGAAAGTAAGTTACAATTCAGTACCCTATCCTAAAGCTTGCTGTTAGGAGGGAATCTGCAGCTTGCAGTGAAAGCGCTTCCAGAGGGGAGTCTAATGAGGGCAAACATTTGATGGTAGCAGCTTCCCTGCGGGAGATACTCTCTTTGCCAAAATCGCATTATTAGGCGAAAGTAAGTTACAATTCAGTACCCTATCCTAAAGCTTGCTGTTAGGAGGGAATCTGCAGCTTGCAGTGAAAGCGCTTCCAGAGGGGAGTCTAACGAGGGCAAACATTTGATGGTAGCAGCTTCCCTGCGGGAGATAGTCTCTTTGCCAAAATCGCATTATTAGGCGAAAGTAAGTTACAATTCAGTACCCTATCCTAAAGCTTGCTGTTAGGAGGGAATCTGCAGCTTGCAGTGAAAGCGCTTCCAGAGGGGAGTCTAATGAGGGCAAACATTTGATGGTAGCAGCTTCCCTGCGGGAGATAGTCTCTTTGCCAAAATCGCATTATTAGGCGAAAGTAAGTTACAATTCAGTACCCTATCCTAAAGCTTGCTGTTAGGAGGGAATCTGCAGCTTGCAGTGAAAGCGCTTCCAGAGGGGAGTCTAATGAGGGCAAACATTTGATGGTAGCAGCTTCCCTGCGGGAGATACTCTCTTTGCCATAATCGCATTATTAGTCGAAAGTAAGATACAATTCAGTACCCTATCCTAAAGCTTGCTGTTAGGAGGGAATCTGCTGCTTGCAGTGAAAGCGCTTCCAGAGGGGAGTCTAATGAGGGCAAACATTTGATGGTAGCAGCTTCCCTGCGGGAGATACCCTCTTTGCCAAAATCGCATTATTAGCCGCAGTTAAGTTACAATTCAGTACCCTATCCTAAAGCTTGCTGTTAGGAGGGAATCTGCAGCTTGCAGTGAAAGCGCTTCCAGAGGGGAGTCTAATGAGGGCAAACATTTGATGGTAGCAGCTTCCCTGCGGGAGATACTCTCTTTGCCAAAATCGCATTATTAGGCGAAAGTAAGTTACAATTCAGTACCCTATCCTAAAGCTTGCTGTTAGGAAGGCATCTGCAGCTTGCAGTGAAAGCGCTTCCAGAGGGGAGTCTAATGAGGGCAAACATTTGATGGTAGCAGTTTCCCTGCGGGAGATAATCTCTTTACCAAAATCGCATTATTAGGCGAAAGTAAGTTACAATTCAGTACCCTATCCTAAAGCTTGCTGTTAGGAGGGAATCTGCAGCTTGCAGTGAAAGCGCTTCCAGAGGGGAGTCTAATGAGGGCAAACATTTGATGGTAGCAGCTTCCCTGCGGGAGATAGTCTCATTGCCAAAATCGCATTATTAGGCGAAAGTAAGTTACAATTCAGTACCTTATCCTAAAGCTTGCTGTTAGGAGGGAATCTGCAGCTTGCAGTGAAAGCGCTTCCAGAGGGGAGTCTAACGAGGGCAAACATTTGATGGTAGCAGCTTCCCTGCGGGAGATACTCTCTTTGCCAAAATCGCATTATTAGGCGAAAATAAGTTACAATTCAGTACCCTATCCTAAAGCTTGCTGTTAGGAGGGAATCTGCAGCTTGCAGTGAAAGCGCTTCCAGAGGGGAGTCTAATGAGGGCAAAGATTTGATGGTAGCAGCTTCCCTTCGGGAGATACTCTCTTTGCCAAAATCTCATTATTAGGCGAAAGTAAGTTACAATTCAGTACCCTATCCTAAAGCTTGCTGTTAGGAGGGAATCTGCAGCTTGCAGTGAAAGCGCTTCCAGAGGGGAGTCTAATGAGGGCAAACATTTGATGGTAGCAGCTTCCCTGCGGGAGATACTCTCTTTGCCAAAATCGCATTATTAGGCGAAAATAAGTTACAATTCAGTACCCTATCCTAAAGCTTGCTGTTAGGAGGGAATATGCAGATTGAAGTGAAAGCGCTTCCAGAGGGGAGTCTAATGAGGGCAAACATTTGATGGTAGCAGCTTCCCTGCGGGAGATACTCTCTTTGCCAAAATCGCATCATTAGGCGAAAGTAAGTTACAATTCAGTACCCTATCCTAAAGCTTGCTGTTAGGAGGGAATCTGCAGCTTGCAGTGAAAGCGCTTCCAGAGGGGAGTCTAACGAGGGCAAACATTTGATGGTAGCAGCTTCCCTGCGGGAGATACTCTCTTTGCCAAAATCGCATTATTAGGCGAAAGTAAGTTACAATTCAGTACCCTATCCTAAAGCTTGCTGTTAGGAAGGCATCTGCAGCTTGCAGTGAAAGCGCTTCCAGAGGGGAGTCTAACGAGGGCAAACATTTGATGGTAGCAGCTTCCCTGCGGGAGATATTCTCTTTGCCAAAATCGCATTATTAGGCGAAAGTAAGTTACAATTCAGTACCCTATCCTAAAGCTTGCTGTTAGGAGGGAATCTGCAGCTTGCAGTGAAAGCGCTTCCAGAGGGGAGTCTAATGACGGCAAACATTTGATGGTAGCAGCTTCCCTGCGGGAGATACTCTCTTTGCCAAAATCGCATTATTAGGCGAAAGTAAGTTACAATTCAGTACCCTATCCTAAAGCTTGCTGTTAGGAGGGAATCTGCAGCTTGCAGTGAAAGCGCTTCCAGAGGGGAGTCTAATGAGGGCAAACATTTGATGGTAGCAGCTTCCCTGCGGGAGATACTCTCTTTGCCAAAATCGCATTATTAGGCGAAAGTAAGTTACAATTCAGTACCTTATCCTAAAGCTTGCTGTTAGGAGGGAATCTGCAGCTTGCAGTGAAAGCGCCTCCAGAGGGGAGTCTAACGAGGGCAAACATTTGATGGTAGCAGCTTCCCTGCGGGAGATAGTCTCTTTGCCAAAATCGCATTATTAGGCGAAAGTAAGTTACAATTCAGTACCTTATCCTAAAGCTTGCTGTTAGGAGGGAATCTGCAGCTTGCAGTGAAAGCGCTTCCAGAGGGGAGTCTAATGAGGGCAAACATTTGATGGTAGCAGCTTCCCTGCGGGAGATACTCTCTTTGCCAAAATCGCATTATTAGGCGAAAGTAAGTTACAATTCAGTACCTTATCCTAAAGCTTGCTGTTAGGAGGGAATCTGCAGCTTGCAGTGAAAGCGCTTCCAGAGGGGAGTCTAACGAGGGCAAACATTTGATGGTAGCAGCTTCCCTGCGGGAGATACTCTCTTTGCCAAAATCGCATTATTAGGCGAAAATAAGTTACAATTCAGTACCCTATCCTAAAGCTTGCTGTTAGGAGGGAATCTGCAGCTTGCAGTGAAAGCGCTTCCAGAGGGGAGTCTAATGAGGGCAAACATTTGATGGTAGCAGCTTCCCTGCGGGAGATAGTCTCTTTGCCAAAATCGCATTATTAGGCGAAAGTAAGTTACAATTCAGTACCCTATCCTAAAGCTTGCTGTTAGGAGGGAATCTGCAGCTTGCAGTGAAAGCGCTTCCAGAGGGGAGTCTAATGAGGGCAAACATTTGATGGTAGCAGCTTCCCTGCGGGAGATACTCTCTTTGCCAAAATCGCATTATTAGGCGAAAATAAGTTACAATTCAGTACCCTATCCTAAAGCTTGCTGTTAGGAGGGAATCTGCAGCTTGCAGTGAAAGCGCTTCCAGAGGGGAGTCTAATGAGGGCAAACATTTGATGGTAGCAGCTTCCCTGCGGGAGATACTCTCTTTGCCAAAATCGCATTATTAGGCGAAAGTAAGTTACAATTCAGTACCCTATCCTAAAGCTTGCTGTTAGGAGGGAATCTGCAGCTTGCAGTGAAAGCGCTTCCAGAGTGGAGTCTAATGAGGGCAAACATTTGATGGTAGCAGCTTCCCTGCGGGAGATAGTCTCTTTGCCAAAATCGCATTATTAGGCGAAAGTAAGTTACAATTCAGTACCTTATCCTAAAGCTTGCTGTTAGGAGGGAATCTGCAGCTTGCAGTGAAAGCGCCTCCAGAGGGGAGTCTAACGAGGGCAAACATTTGATGGTAGCAGCTTCCCTGCGGGAGATACTCTCTTTGCCAAAATCGCATTATTAGGCGAAAGTAAGTTACAATTCAGTACACTATCCTAAAGCTTGCTGTTAGGAGGGAATCTGCAGCTTGCAGTGAAAGCGCTTCCAGAGGGGAGTCTAATGAGGGCAAACATTTGATGGTAGCAGCTTCCCTGCGGGAGATACTCTCTTTGCCAAAATCGCATTATTAGGCGAAAGTAAGTTACAATTCAGTACCCTATCCTAAAGATTGCTGTTAGGAAGGCATCTGCAACTTGCAGTGAAAGCGCTTCCAGAGGGGAGTCTAATGAGGGCAAACATTTGATGGTAGCAGCTTCCCTGCGGGAGATACTCTCTTTGCCAAAATCGCATTATTAGGCGAAAGTAAGTTACAATTCAGTACCCTATCCTAAAGCTTGCTGTTAGGAGGGAATCTGCAGCTTGCAGTGAAAGCGCTTCCAGAGGGGAGTCTAACGAGGGCAAACATTTGATGGTAGCAGCTTCCCTGCGGGAGATACTCTCTTTGCCAAAATCGCATTATTAGGCGAAAATAAGTTACAATTCAGTACCCTATCCTAAAGCTTGCTGTTAGGAGGGAATCTGCAGCTTGCAGTGAAAGCGCTTCCAGAGGGGAGTCTAATGAGGGCAAACATTTGATGGTAGCAGCTTCCCTGCGGGAGATACTCTCTTTGCCAAAATCGCATTATTAGGCGAAAGTAAGTTACAATTCAGTACCCTATCCTAAAGCTTGCTGTTAGGAAGGCATCTGCAGCTTGCAGTGAAAGCGCTTCCAGAGGGGAGTCTAACGAGGGCAAACATTTGATGGTAGCAGCTTCCCTGCGGGAGATATTCTCTTTGCCAAAATCGCATTATTAGGCGAAAGTAAGTTACAATTCAGTACCCTATCCTAAAGCTTGCTGTTAGGAGGGAATCTGCAGCTTGCAGCGAAAGCGCTTCCAGAGGGGAGTCTAATGACGGCAAACATTTGATGGTAGCAGCTTCCCTGCGGGAGATACTCTCTTTGCCAAAATCGCATTATTAGGCGAAAGTAAGTTACAATTCAGTACCCTATCCTAAAGCTTGCTGTTAGGAGGGAATCTGCAGCTTGCAGTGAAAGCGCTTCCAGAGGGGAGTCTAATGAGGGCAAACATTTGATGGTAGCAGCTTCCCTGCGGGAGATGCTCTCTTTTCCTAAATCGCATTATTAGGCGAAAGTAAGTTACAATTCAGTACCCTATCCTAAAGCTTGCTGTCAGGAGGGAATCTGCAGCTTGCAGTGAAAGCGCTTCCAGAGAGGAGTCTAATGAGGGCAAACATTTGATGGTAGCAGCTTCCCTGCGGGAGATACTCTCTTTGCCAAAATCGCATTATTAGCCACAGTTAAGTTACAATTCAGTACCCTATCCTAAAGCTTGCTGTTAGGAGGGAATCTGCAGCTTGCAGTGAAAGCGCTTCCAGAGGGGAGTCTAATGAGGGCAAACATTTGATGGTAGCAGCTTCCCTGCGGGAGATACTCTCTTTGCCAAAATCGCATTATTAGGCGAAAGTAAGTTACAATTCAGTACCCTATCCTAAAGCTTGCTGTTAGGAAGGCATCTGCAGCTTGCAGTGAAAGCGCTTCCAGAGGGGAGTCTAATGAGGGCAAACATGTGATGGTAGCAGCTTCCCTGCGGGAGATACTCTCTTTGCAAAAATCGCCTTATTAGCCCCAGTTAAGTTACAATTCAGTACCCTATCCAAAGCTTGCTGTTAGGAGGGAATTTGCAGCTTGCAGTGAAAGCGCTTCCAGAGGGGAGTCTAATGAGGGCAAACATTTGATGGTAGCAGCTTCCCTGCGGGAGATACTCTCTTTGCCAAAATCGCTTTATTAGGCGAAAGTAAGTTACAATTCAGTACCCTATCCTAAAGCTTGCTGTTAGGAGGGAATCTGCAGCTTGCAGTGAAAGCGCTTCCAGAGGGGAGTCTAATGAGGGCAAACATTTGATGGTAGCAGCTTCCCTGCGGGAGATACTCTCTTTGCCAAAATCGCATTATTAGGCGAAAGTAAGTTACAATTCAGTACCCTATCCTAAAGCTTGCTGTTAGGAGGGAATCTGCAGCTTGCAGTGAAAGCGCTTCCAGAGGGGAGTCTAATGAGGGCAAACATTTGATGGTAGCAGCTTCCCTGCGGGAGATACTCTCTTTGCTAAAATCGCATTATTAGCCGCAGTTAAGTTACAATTCAGTACCCTATCCTAAAGCTTGCTGTTAGGAGGGAATCTGCAGCTTGCAGTGAAAGCGCTTCCAGAGGGGAGTCTAATGAGGGCAAATATTTGATGGTAGCAGCTTCCCTGCGGGAGATACTCTCTTTGCCAAAATCGCATTATTAGGCGAAAGTAAGTTACAATTCAGTACCCTATCCTAAAGCTTGCTGTTAGGAGGGAATCTGCAGCTTGCAGTGAAAGCGCTTCCAGAGGGGAGTCTAACGAGGGCAAACATTTGATGGTAGCAGCTTCCCTGCGGGAGATACTCTCTTTGCCAAAATCGCATTATTAGGCGAAAGTAAGTTACAATTCAGTACCCTATCCTAAAGCTTGCTGTTAGGAGGGAATCTGCAGCTTGCAGTGAAAGCGCTTCCAGAGGGGAGTCTAATGAGGGCAAACATTTGATGGTAGCAGCTTCCCTGCGGGAGATACTCTCTTTGCCAAAATCTCATTATTAGGCGAAAGTAAGTTACAATTCAGTACCTTATCCTAAAGCTTGCTGTTAGGAGGGAATCTGCAGCTTGCAGTGAAAGCGCTTCCAGAGGGGAGTCTAATGAGGGCAAACATTTGATGGTAGCAGCTTCCCTGCGGGAGATACTCTCTTTGCCAAAATCGCATTATTAGGCGAAAGTAAGTTACAATTCAGTACCCTATCCTAAAGCTTGCTGTTAGGAAGGCATCTGCAGCTTGCAGTGAAAGCGCTTCCAGAGGGGAGTCTAATGAGGGCAAACATTTGATGGTAGCAGCTTCCCTGCGGGAGATACTCTCTTTACCAAAATCGCATTATTAGGCGAAAGTAAGTTTCAATTCAGTACCCTATCCTAAAGCTTGCTGTTAGGAGGGAATCTGCAGCTTGCAGTGAAAGCGCTTCCAGAGGGGAGTCTAATGAGGGCAAACATTTGATGGTAGCAGCTTCCCTGCGGGAGATACTCTCTTTGCCAAAATCGCATTATTAGGCGAAAGTAAGTTACAATTCAGTACCCTATCCTAAAGCTTGCTGTTAGGAAGGCATCTGCAGCTTGCAGTGAAAGCGCTTCCAGAGGGGAGTCTAATGAGGGCAAACATGTGATGGTAGCAGCTTCCCTGCGGGAGATACTCTCTTTGCAAAAATCGCCTTATTAGCCCCAGTTAAGTTACAATTCAGTACCCTATCCAAAGCTTGCTGTTAGGAGGGAATTTGCAGCTTGCAGTGAAAGCGCTTCCAGAGGGGAGTCTAATGAGGGCAAACATTTGATGGTAGCAGCTTCCCTGCGGGAGATACTCTCTTTGCCAAAATCGCTTTATTAGGCGAAAGTAAGTTACAATTCAGTACCCTATCCTAAAGCTTGCTGTTAGGAGGGAATCTGCAGCTTGCAGTGAAAGCGCTTCCAGAGGGGAGTCTAATGAGGGCAAACATTTGATGGTAGAAGCTTCCCTGCGGGAGATATTCTCTTTGCCAAAATCGCCTTATTAGCCGCAGTTAAGTTACAATTCAGTACCCTATCCTAAAGCTTGCTGTTAGGAGGGAATCTGCAGCTTGCAGTGAAAGTGCTTCCAGAGGGGAGTCTAATGAGGGCAAACATTTGATGGTAGCAGCTTCCCTGCGGGAGATAGTCTCTTTGCCAAAATCGCATTATTAGCCGCAGTTAAGTTACAATTCAGTACCCTATCCTAAAGCTTGCTGTTAGGAGGGAATCTGCAGCTTGCAGTGAAAGCGCTTCCAGAGGGGAGTCTAATGAGGGCAAACATTTGATGGTAGCAGCTTCCCTGCGGGAGATACTCTCTTTGCCAAAATCGCATTATTATGCGAAAGTAAGTTACAATTCAGTACCCTATCCTAAAGCTTGCTGTTAGGAGGGAATCTGCAGCTTGCAGTGAAAGCGCTTCCAGAGGGGAGTCTAATGAGGGCAAACATTTGATGGTAGCAGCTTCCCTGCGGGAGATACTCTCTTTGCAAAAATCGCCTTATTAGCCCCAGTTAAGTTACAATTCAGTACCCTATCCAAAGCTTGCTGTTAGGAGGGAATTTGCAGCTTGCAGTGAAAGCGCTTCCAGAGGGGAGTCTAATGAGGGCAAACATTTGATGGTAGCAGCTTCCCTGCGGGAGATACTCTCTTTGCCAAAATCGCTTTATTAGGCGAAAGTAAGTTACAATTCAGTACCCTATCCTAAAGCTTGCTGTTAGGAGGGAATCTGCAGCTTGCAGTGAAAGCGCTTCCAGAGGGGAGTCTAATGAGGGCAAACATTTGATGGTAGAAGCTTCCCTGCGGGAGATATTCTCTTTGCCAAAATCGCCTTATTAGCCGCAGTTAAGTTACAATTCAGTACCCTATCCTAAAGCTTGCTGTTAGGAGGGAATCTGCAGCTTGCAGTGAAAGCGCTTCCAGAGGGGAGTCTAATGAGGGCAAACATTTGATGGTAGCAGCTTCCCTGCGGGAGATACTCTCTTTGCCAAAATCGCCCTTTTAGCCGCAGTTAAGTTACAATTCAGTACCCTATCCTAAAGCTTGCTTTTAGGAGGGAATCTGCAGCTTGCAGTGAAAGCGCTTCCAGAGGGGAGTCTAATGAGGGCAAACATTTGATGGTAGCAGCTTCCCTGCGGGAGATACTCTCTTTTCCAAAATCGCATTATTAGGCGAAAGTAAGTTACAATTCAGTACCCTATCCTAAAGCTTGCTGTTAGGAGGGAATCTGAAGCTTGAAGTGAAAGCGCTTCCAGAGGGGAGTCTAATGAGGGCAAACATTTGATGGTAGCAGCTGCCTTGCGGGAGATACTCTCTTTTCCAAAATCGCATTATTAGGCGAAAGTAAGTTACAATTCAGTACCCTATCCTAAAGCTTGCTGTTAGGAGGGAATCTGCAGCTTGCAGTGAAAGCGCTTCCAGAGGGGAGTCTAATGAGGGCAAACATTTGATGGTAGCAGCTTCCCTGCGGGAGATACTCTCTTTGCCAAAATCGCATTATTAGGCGAAAGTAAGTTACAATTCAGTACCCTATCCTAAAGCTTGCTGTTAGGAGGGAATCTGCAGCTTGCAGTGAAAGCGCTTCCAGAGGAGAGTCTAATGAGGGCAAACATTTGATGGTAGCAGCTTCCCTGCGGGAGATACTCTCTTTGCCAAAATCGCATTATTAGGCGAAAGTAAGTTACAATTCAGTACCCTATCCTAAAGCTTGCTGTTAAGAGGGAATCTGCAGCTTGCAGCGAAAGCGCTTCCAGAGGGGAGTCTAACGAGGGCAAACATTTGATGGTAGCAGCTTCCCTGCGGGAGATACTCTCTTTGCCAAAATCGCATTATTAGCCGCAGTTAAGTTACAATTCAGTACCCTATCCTAAAGCTTGCTGTTAGGAGGGAATCTGCAGCTTGCAGTGAAAGCGCTTCCAGAGGGGAGTCTAATGAGGGCAAACATTTGATGGTAGCAGCTTCCCTGCGGGAGATACTCTCGTTTCCAAAATCGCATTATTAGGCGAAAGTAAGTTATAATTCAGTAACCTAACCTAAACTTGCTGTTAGGAGGGTATCTGCAGCTTGCAGTGAAAGCGCTTCCAGAGGGGAGTCTAATGAGGGCAAACATTTGATGGTAGCAGCTTCCCTGCGGGAGATACTCTCTTTACCAAAATCGCATAATTAGGCGAAAGTAAGTTACATTTCAGTACCCTATCCTAAAGCTTGCTGTTAGGAGGGAATCTGCAGCTTGCAGAGAAAGCGCTTCCAGAGGGGAGTCTGACGAGGGCAAACATTTGATGGTAGCAGCTTCCCTGCGGGAGATACTCTCTTTGCCAAAATCGCATTATTAGCCGCAGTTAAGTTACAATTCAGTACCCTATCCTAAAGCTTGCTGTTAGGAGGGAATCTGCAGCTTGCAGTGAAAGCGCTTCCAGAGGGGAGTCTAATGAGGGCAAACATTTGATGGTAGCAGCTTCCCTGCGGGAGATACTCTCTTTGCCAAAATCGCATTATTAGGCGAAAGTAAGTTACAATTCAGTACCCTATCCTAAAGCTTGCTGTTAGGAGGGAATCTGCAGCTTGCAGTGAAAGCGCTTCCAGAGGGGAGTCTAATGAGGGCAAACATTTGATGGTAGCAGCTTCCCTGCGGGAGATACTCTCTTTGCCAAAATCGCATTATTAGGCGAAAGTAAGTTACAATTCAGTACCCTATCCTAAAGCTTGCGGTTAGGAGGGAATCTGCAGCTTGCAGTTAAAGCGCTTCCAGACGAGAGTCTAATAAGGGCAAATATTTGATGGTAGCAGCTTCCCTGCGGGAGATATTCTCTTTGACAAAATTGCCTTATTATCCGAAAGTAAGTTACAATTCAGTACCCTATCCTAAAGCTTGCTGTTAGGAGGGAATCTGCAGCTTGCAGTGAAAGCGCTTCCAGAGGGGAGTCTAATGAGGGCAAACATTTGATGGTAGCAGCTTCCCTGCGGGAGATACTCTCTTTGCCAAAATCGCATTATTAGGCGAAAGTAAGTTACAATTCAGTACCCTATCCTAAAGCTTGCTGTTAGGAGGGAATCTGCAGCTTGTAGAGAAGGCGCTTCCAGAGGGGAGTCTAATGAGGGCAAACATTTGATGGTAGCAGATTCCCTGCGGGAGATACTCTCTTTGCTAAAAACGCATTATTAGGCAAAAGTAAGTTACAATTCAGTACCCTATCCTAAAGCTTGCTGTTAGGAGGGAAGCTGCAGCTTGCAGTGAAAGCGCTTCCAGAGGGGAGTCTAATGAGGGCAAACATTTGATGGTAGCAGCTTCCCTGCGGGATATACTCTCTTTTCCAAAATCGCATTATTAGGCGAAAGTAAGTTACAATTCAGTAACCTAACCTAAACTTGCTGTTAGGAGGGAATCTGCAGCTTGCAGTGAAAGCGCTTCCAGAGGGGAGTCTAATGAGGGCAAACATTTGATGGTAGCAGTTTCCCTGCGGGAGATACTCTCTTTACCAAAATCGCATAATTAGGCGAAAGTAAGTTACATTTCAGTACCCTATCCTAAAGCTTGCTGTTAGGAGGGAATCTGCAGCTTGCAGAGAAAGCGCTTCCAGAGGGGAGTCTAATGAGGGCAAACATTTGATGGTAGCAGCTTCCCTGCGGGAGATACTCTCTTTGCCAAAATCGCATTATTAGGCGAAAGTAAGTTACAATTCAGTACCTTATCCTAAAGCTTGCTGTTAGGAGGGAATCTGCAGCTTGCAGTGAAAGCGCTTCCAGAGGGGAGTCTAATGAGGGCAAACATTTGATGGTAGCAGCTTCCCTGCGGGAGATACTCTCTTTGCCAAAATCGCATTATTAGGCGAAAGTAAGTTACAATTCAGTACCCTATCCTAAAGCTTGCTGTTAGGAGGGAATCTGCAGCTTGCAGTGAAAGCGCTTCCAGAGGGGAGTCTAATGAGGGCAAACATTTGATGGTAGCAGCTTCCCTGCGGGAGATACTCTCTTTGCTAAAATCGCATTATTAGCCGCAGTTAAGTTACAATTCAGTACCCTATCCTAAAGCTTGCTGTTAGGAGGGAATCTGCAGCTTGCAGTGAAAGCGCTTCCAGAGGGGAGTCTAATGAGGGCAAATATTTGATGGTAGCAGCTTCCCTGCGGGAGATACTCTCTTTGCCAAAATCGCATTATTAGGCGAAAGTAAGTTACAATTCAGTACCCTATCCTAAAGCTTGCTGTTAGGAGGGAATCTGCAGCTTGCAGTGAAAGCGCTTCCAGAGGGGAGTCTAACGAGGGCAAACATTTGATGGTAGCAGCTTCCCTGCGGGAGATACTCTCTTTGCCAAAATCGCATTATTATGCGAAAGGAAGTTTCAATTCAGTACCCTATCCTAAAGCTTGCTGTTAGGAGGGAATCTGCAGCTTGCAGCGAAAGCGCTTCCAGAGGGGAGTCTAACGAGGGCAAACATTTGATGGTAGCAGCTTCCCTGCGGGAGATACTCTCTTTGCCAAAATCGCATTATTAGCCGCAGTTAAGTTACAATTCAGTACCCTATCCTAAAGCTTGCTGTTAGGAGGGAATCTGCAGCTTGCAGTGAAAGCGCTTCCAGAGGGGAGTCTAATGAGGGCAAAGATATGATGGTAGCAGCTTCCCTGCGGGAGATACTCTCTTTGCCAAAATCGCCCTATTAGACGCAGTTAAGTTACAATTCAGTACCCTATCCTAAAGCTTGCTGTTAGGAGGGAATCTGCAGCTTGCAGTGAAAGCGCTTCCAGAGGGGAGTCTAATGAGGGCAAACATTTGATGGTAGCAGCTTCCCTGCGGGAGATACTCTCTTTGCCAAAATCGCATTATTAGGCGAAAGTAAGTTACAATTCAGTACCCTATCCTAAAGCTTGCTGTTAGGAGGGAATCTGCAGCTTGCAGTGAAAGCGCTTCCAGAGGGGAGTCTAACGAGGGCAAACATTTGATGGTAGCATCTTCCCTGCGGGAGATACTCTCTTTGCCAAAATCGCATTATTAGGCGAAAGTAAGTTACAATTCAGTACCCTATCCTAAAGCTTGCTGTTAGGAGGGAATCTGCAGCTTGCAGTGAAAGCGCTTCCAGAGGAGAGTCTAATGAGGGCAAATATTTGATGGTAGCAGCTTCCCTGCGGTAGATACTCTCTTTGCCAAAATCGCATTATTAGGCGAAAGGAAGTTACAATTCAGTACCCTATCCTAAAACTTGCTCTTAGGAGGGAATCTGCAGCTTGCAGTGAAAGCGCTTCCAGAGGGGAGTCTAATGAGGGCAAATATTTGATGGTAGCAGCTTCCCTGCGGGAGATACTCTCTTTGCCAAAATCGCATTATTAGCCGCAGTTAAGTTACAATTCAGTACCCTATCCTAAAGCTTGCTGTTAGGAGGGAATCTGCAGCTTGCAGTGAAAGCGCTTCCAGAGGGGAGTCTAATGAGGGCAAACATGTGATGGTAGCAGCTTCCCTGCGGGAGATACTCTCTTTGCAAAAATCGCCTTATTAGCCCCAGTTAAGATACAATTCAGTACCCTATCCTAAAGCTTGCTGTTAGGAGGGAATATGCAGCTTGCAGTGAAAGCGCTTCCAGAGGGGAGTCTAATGAGGGCAAACATTTGATGGTAGCAGCTTCCCTGCGGGAGATACTCTCTTTGCCAAAATCGCATTATTAGGCGAAAGTAAGTTACAATTCAGTACCCTATCCTAAAGCTTGCTGTTAGGAGGGAATCTGCAGCTTGCAGTGAAAGCGCTTCCAGAGGGGAGTCTAATGAGGGCAAACATTAGATGGTAGCAGCTTCCCTGCGGGAGATACTCTCTTTGCCAAAATCGCATTATTAGGCGAAAGTAAGTTACAATTCAGTACCCTATCCTAAAGCTTGCTGTTAGGAGGGAATCTTCAGCTTGCAGTGAAAGCGCTTCCAGAGGGGAGTCTAATGAGGGCAAACATTTGATGGTAGCAGCTTCCCTGCGGGAGATACTCTCTTTTCCAATATCGCATTATTAGGCGAAAGTAAGTTACAATTCAGTACCCTATCCTAAAGCTTGCTGTTAGGAGGGAATCTGCAGCTTGCAGTGAAAGCGCTTCCAGAGGGGAGTCTAATGAGGGCAAACATTTGATGGTAGCAGCTTCCCTGCGGGAGATACTCTCTTTGCCAAAATCGCATTATTAGGCGAAAGTAAGTTACAATTCAGTACCCTATCCTAAAACTTGCTCTTAGGAGGGAATCTGCAGCTTGCAGTGAAAGCGCTTCCAGAGGGGAGTCTAATGAGGGCAAATATTTGATGGTAGCAGCTTCCCTGCGGGAGATACTCTCTTTGCCAAAATCGCATTATTAGCCGCAGTTAAGTTACAATTCAGTACCCTATCCTAAAGCTTGCTGTTAGGAGGGAATCTGCAGCTTGCAGTGAAAGCGCTTCCAGAGGGGAGTCTAATGAGGGCAAACATGTGATGGTAGCAGCTTCCCTGCGGGAGATACTCTCTTTGCAAAAATCGCCTTATTAGCCCTATTTAAGATACAATTCAGTACCCTATCCTAAAGCTTGCTGTTAGGAGGGAATATGCAGCTTGCAGTGAAAGCGCTTCCAGAGGGGAGTCTAATGAGGGCAAACATTTGATGGTAGCAGCTTCCCTGCGGGAGATACTCTCTTTGCCAAAATCGCATTATTAGGCGAAAGTAAGTTACAATTCAGTACCCTATCCTAAAGCTTGCTGTTAGGAGGGAATCTGCAGCTTGCAGTGAAAGCGCTTCCAGAGGGTAGTCTAATGAGGGCAAACATTAGATGGTAGCAGCTTCCCTGCGGGAGATACTCTCTTTGCCAAAATCGCATTATTAGGCGAAAGTAAGTTACAATTCAGTACCCTATCCTAAAGCTTGCTGTTAGGAGGGAATCTTCAGCTTGCAGTGAAAGCGCTTCCAGAGGGGAGTCTAATGAGGGCAAACATTTGATGGTAGCAGCTTCCCTGCGGGAGATACTCTCTTTTCCAATATCGCATTATTAGGCGAAAGTAAGTTACAATTCAGTACCCTATCCTAAAGCTTGCTGTTAGGAGGGAATCTGCAGCTTGCAGTGAAAGCGCTTCCAGAGGGGAGTCTAATGAGGGCAAACATTTGATGGTAGCAGCTTCCCTGCGGGAGATACTCTCTTTGCCAAAATCGCATTATTAGGCGAAAGTAAGTTACAATTCAGTACCCTATCCTAAAGCTTGCTGTTAGGAGGGAATCTGCAGCTTGCAGTGAAAGCGCTTCCAGAGGGGAGTCTAATGAGGGCAAACATTAGATGGTAGCAGCTTCCCTGCGGGAGATACTCTCTTTGCCAAAATCGCATTATTAGGCGAAAGTAAGTTACAATTCAGTACCCTATCCTAAAGCTTGCTGTTAGGAGGGAATCTTCAGCTTGCAGTGAAAGCGCTTCCAGAGGGGAGTCTAATGAGGGCAAACATTTGATGGTAGCAGCTTCCCTGCGGGAGATACTCTCTTTTCCAATATCGCATTATTAGGCGAAAGTAAGTTACAATTCAGTACCCTATCCTAAAGCTTGCTGTTAGGAGGGAATCTGCAGCTTGCAGTGAAAGCGCTTCCAGAGGGGAGTCTAATGAGGGCAAACATTTGATGGTAGCAGCTTCCCTGCGGGAGATACTCTCTTTGCCAAAATCGCATTATTAGGCGAAAGTAAGTTACAATTCAGTACCCTATCCTAAAGCTTGCTGTTAGGAGGGAATCTGCAGCTTGCAGTGAAAGCGCTTCCAGAGGGGAGTCTAATGAGGGCAAACATTAGATGGTAGCAGCTTCCCTGCGGGAGATACTCTCTTTGCCAAAATCGCATTATTATGCGAAAGTAAGTTACAATTCAGTACCCTATCCTAAAGCTTGCTGTTAGGAGGGAATCTGCAGCTTGCAGTGAAAGCGCTTCCAGAGGGGAGTCTAATGAGGGCAAACATTTGATGGTAGCAGCTTCCCTGCGGGAGATAGTCTCTTTGCCAAAATCGCATTATTAGCCGCAGTTAAGTTACAATTCAGTACCCTATCCTAAAGCTTGCTGTTAGGAGGGAATCTGCACCTTGCAGTGAAAGCGCTTCCAGAGGGGAGTGTAATGAGGGCAAACATTTGATGGTAGCAGCTTCCCTGCGGGAGATACTCTCTTTGCCAAAATCGCATTATTAGGCGAAAGTAAGTTACAATTCAGTACACTATCCTAAAGCTTGCTGTTAGGAGGGAATCTGCAGCTTGCAGTGAAAGCGCTTCCAGAGGGGAGTCTAATGAGGGCAAACATTTGATGGTAGCAGCTTCCCTGCGGGAGATAGTCTCTTTGCCAAAATCGCCCTATTAGCCGCAGTTAAGTTACAATTCAGTACACTATCCTAAAGCTTGCTGTTAGGAGGGAATCTGCAGCTTGCAGTGAAAGCGCTTCCAGAGGGGAGTCTAATGAGGGCAAACATTTGATGGTAGCAGCTTCCCTGCGGGAGATACTCTCTTTTCCAAAATCGCATTATTAGGCGAAAGTAAGTTACAATTCAGTACCCTATCCTAAAGCTTGCTGTTAGGAGGGAATCTGCAGCTTGCAGTGAAAGCGCTTCCAGAGGGGAGTCTAATGAGGGCAAACATTTGATGGTAGCAGCTATCCTGCGGGAGATATTCTCTTTGCCAAAATTGCCTTATTATCCGAAAGTAAGTTACAATTCAGTACCCTATCCTAAAGGTTGCTGTTAGGAGGGAATCTGCAGCTTGCAGTGAAAGCGCTTCCAGAGGGGAGTCTAATGAGGGCAAACATTTGATGGTAGCAGCTTCCCTTCGGGAGATACTCTCGTTGCCAAAATCGCATTATTAGCCGCAGTAAAGTTACAATTCAGTACCCTATCCTAAAGCTTGCTGTTAGGAGGGAATCTGCAGCTTGCAGTCAAAGCGCTTCCAGAGGGGAGTCTAATGAGGGCAAACATTTGATGGTAGCAGCTTCCCTGCGGGAGATACTCTCTTTTCCAAAATCGCATTATTAGGCGAAAGTAAGTTACAATTCAGTACCCTATCCTAAAGCTTGCTCTTAGGAGGGAATCTGCAGCTTGCAGTGAAAGCGCTTCCAGAGGGGAGTCTAATGAGGGCAAATATTTGATGGTAGCAGCTTCCCTGCGGGAGATACTCTCTTTGCCAAAATCGCATTATTAGCCGCAGTTAAGTTACAATTCAGTACCCTATCCTAAAGCTTGCTGTTAGGAGGGAATCTGCAGCTTGCAGTGAAAGCGCTTCCAGAGGGGAGTCTAATGAGGGCAAACATGTGATGGTAGCAGCTTCCCTGCGGGAGATACTCTCTTTGCAAAAATCGCCTTATTAGCCCCAGTTAAGATACAATTCAGTACCCTATCCTAAAGCTTGCTGTTAGGAGGGAATATGCAGCTTGCAGTGAAAGCGCTTCCAGAGGGGAGTCTAATGAGGGCAAACATTTGATGGTAGCAGCTTCCCTGCGGGAGATACTCTCTTTGCCAAAATCGCATTATTAGGCGAAAGTAAGTTACAATTCAGTACCCTATCCTAAAGCTTGCTGTTAGGAGGGAATCTGCAGCTTGCAGTGAAAGCGCTTCCAGAGGGGAGTCTA
The DNA here is from genome assembly GCF_032191515.1 of Phaenicophaeus curvirostris. NCBI lineage: Eukaryota > Metazoa > Chordata > Aves > Cuculiformes > Cuculidae > Phaenicophaeus > Phaenicophaeus curvirostris. Next base: position 180,847 of record NW_027206837.1, read on the forward strand.
ATGAGGGCAAACATTAGATGGTAGCAGCTTCCCTGCGGGAGATACTCTCTTTGCCAAAATCGCATTATTAGGCGAAAGTAAGTTACAATTCAGTACCCTATCCTAAAGCTTGCTGTTAGGAGGGAATCTTCAGCTTGCAGTGAAAGCGCTTCCAGAGGGGAGTCTAATGAGGGCAAACATTTGATGGTAGCAGCTTCCCTGCGGGAGATACTCTCTTTTCCAATATCGCATTATTAGGCGAAAGTAAGTTACAATTCAGTACCCTATCCTAAAGCTTGCTGTTAGGAGGGAATCTGCAGCTTGCAGTGAAAGCGCTTCCAGAGGGGAGTCTAATGAGGGCAAACATTTGATGGTAGCAGCTTCCCTGCGGGAGATACTCTCTTTGCCAAAATCGCATTATTAGGCGAAAGTAAGTTACAATTCAGTACCCTATCCTAAAACTTGCTCTTAGGAGGGAATCTGCAGCTTGCAGTGAAAGCGCTTCCAGAGGGGAGTCTAATGAGGGCAAATATTTGATGGTAGCAGCTTCCCTGCGGGAGATACTCTCTTTGCCAAAATCGCATTATTAGCCGCAGTTAAGTTACAATTCAGTACCCTATCCTAAAGCTTGCTGTTAGGAGGGAATCTGCAGCTTGCAGTGAAAGCGCTTCCAGAGGGGAGTCTAATGAGGGCAAACATGTGATGGTAGCAGCTTCCCTGCGGGAGATACTCTCTTTGCAAAAATCGCCTTATTAGCCCCAGTTAAGATACAATTCAGTACCCTATCCTAAAGCTTGCTGTTAGGAGGGAATATGCAGCTTGCAGTGAAAGCGCTTCCAGAGGGGAGTCTAATGAGGGCAAACATTTGATGGTAGCAGCTTCCCTGCGGGAGATACTCTCTTTGCCAAAATCGCATTATTAGGCGAAAGTAAGTTACAATTCAGTACCCTATCCTAAAGCTTGCTGTTAGGAGGGAATCTGCAGCTTGCAGTGAAAGCGCTTCCAGAGGGGAGTCTAATGAGGGCAAACATTAGATGGTAGCAGCTTCCCTGCGGGAGATACTCTCTTTGCCAAAATCGCATTATTAGGCGAAAGTAAGTTACAATTCAGTACCCTATCCTAAAGCTTGCTGTTAGGAGGGAATCTTCAGCTTGCAGTGAAAGCGCTTCCAGAGGGGAGTCTAATGAGGGCAAACATTTGATGGTAGCAGCTTCCCTGCGGGAGATACTCTCTTTTCCAATATCGCATTATTAGGCGAAAGTAAGTTACAATTCAGTACCCTATCCTAAAGCTTGCTGTTAGGAGGGAATCTGCAGCTTGCAGTGAAAGCGCTTCCAGAGGGGAGTCTAATGAGGGCAAACATTTGATGGTAGCAGCTTCCCTGCGGGAGATACTCTCTTTGCCAAAATCGCATTATTAGCCGCAGTTAAGTTACAATTCAGTACCCTATCCTAAAGCTTGCTGTTAGGAGGGAATCTGCAGCTTGCAGTGAAAGCGCTTCCAGAGGGGAGTCTAATGAGGGCAAACATGTGATGGTAGCAGCTTCCCTGCGGGAGATACTCTCTTTGCAAAAATCGCCTTATTAGCCCCAGTTAAGATACAATTCAGTACCCTATCCTAAAGCTTGCTGTTAGGAGGGAATATGCAGCTTGCAGTGAAAGCGCTTCCAGAGGGGAGTCTAATGAGGGCAAACATTTGATGGTAGCAGCTTCCCTGCGGGAGATACTCTCTTTGCCAAAATCGCATTATTAGGCGAAAGTAAGTTACAATTCAGTACCCTATCCTAAAGCTTGCTGTTAGGAGGGAATCTGCAGCTTGCAGTGAAAGCGCTTCCAGAGGGGAGTCTAATGAGGGCAAACATTAGATGGTAGCAGCTTCCCTGCGGGAGATACTCTCTTTGCCAAAATCGCATTATTAGGCGAAAGTAAGTTACAATTCAGTACCCTATCCTAAAGCTTGCTGTTAGGAGGGAATCTTCAGCTTGCAGTGAAAGCGCTTCCAGAGGGGAGTCTAATGAGGGCAAACATTTGATGGTAGCAGCTTCCCTGCGGGAGATACTCTCTTTTCCAATATCGCATTATTAGGCGAAAGTAAGTTACAATTCAGTACCCTATCCTAAAGCTTGCTGTTAGGAGGGAATCTGCAGCTTGCAGTGAAAGCGCTTCCAGAGGGGAGTCTAATGAGGGCAAACATTTGATGGTAGCAGCTTCCCTGCGGGAGATACTCTCTTTGCCAAAATCGCATTATTAGGCGAAAGTAAGTTACAATTCAGTACCCTATCCTAAAGCTTGCTGTTAGGAGGGAATCTGCAGCTTGCAGTGAAAGCGCTTCCAGAGGGGAGTCTAATGAGGGCAAACATTAGATGGTAGCAGCTTCCCTGCGGGAGATACTCTCTTTGCCAAAATCGCATTATTAGGCGAAAGTAAGATACAATTCAGTACCCTATCCTAAAGCTTGCTGTTAGGAGGGAATCTTCAGCTTGCAGTGAAAGCGCTTCCAGAGGGGAGTCTAATGAGGGCAAACATTTGATGGTAGCAGCTTCCCTGCGGGAGATACTCTCTTTTCCAATATCGCATTATTAGGCGAAAGTAAGTTACAATTCAGTACCCTATCCTAAAGCTTGCTGTTAGGAGGGAATCTGCAGCTTGCAGTGAAAGCGCTTCCAGAGGGGAGTCTAATGAGGGCAAACATTTGATGGTAGCAGCTTCCCTGCGGGAGATACTCTCTTTGCCAAAATCGCATTATTAGGCGAAAGTAAGTTACAATTCGGTACACTATCCTAAAGCTTGCTGTTAGGAGGGAATCTGCAGCTTGCAGTGAAAGCGCTTCCAGAGGATAGTCTAATGAGGGCAAACATTTGATGGTAGCAGCTTCCCTGCGGGAGATACTCTCTTTGCCAAAATCGCATTATTATGCGAAAGGAAGTTTCAATTCAGTACCCTATCCTAAAGCTTGCTGTTAGGAGGGAATCTGCAGCTTGCAGCGAAAGCGCTTCCAGAGGGGAGTCTAACGAGGGCAAACATTTGATGGTAGCAGCTTCCCTGCGGGAGATACTCTCTTTGCCAAAATCGCATTATTAGCCGCAGTTAAGTTACAATTCAGTACCCTATCCTAAAGCTTGCTGTTAGGAGGGAATCTGCAGCTTGCAGTGAAAGCGCTTCCAGAGGGGAGTCTAATGAGGGCAAAGATATGATGGTAGCAGCTTCCCTGCGGGAGATACTCTCTTTGCCAAAATCGCCCTATTAGACGCAGTTAAGTTACAATTCAGTACCCTATCCTAAAGCTTGCTGTTAGGAGGGAATCTGCAGCTTGCAGTGAAAGCGCTTCCAGAGGGGAGTCTAATGAGGGCAAACATTTGATGGTAGCAGCTTCCCTGCGGGAGATAGTCTCTTTGCCAAAATCGCATTATTAGGCGAAAGTAAGTTACAATTCAGTACCCTATCCTAAAGCTTGCTGTTAGGAGGGAATCTGCAGCTTGCAGTGAAAGCGCTTCCAGAGGAGAGTCTAATGAGGGCAAATATTTGATGGTAGCAGCTTCCCTGCGGTAGATACTCTCTTTGCCAAAATCGCATTATTAGGCGAAAGGAAGTTACAATTCAGTACCCTATCCTAAAACTTGCTCTTAGGAGGGAATCTGCAGCTTGCAGTGAAAGCGCTTCCAGAGGGGAGTCTAATGAGGGCAAATATTTGATGGTAGCAGCTTCCCTGCGGGAGATACTCTCTTTGCCAAAATCGCATTATTAGCCGCAGTTAAGTTACAATTCAGTACCCTATCCTAAAGCTTGCTGTTAGGAGGGAATCTGCAGCTTGCAGTGAAAGCGCTTCCAGAGGGGAGTCTAATGAGGGCAAACATGTGATGGTAGCAGCTTCCCTGCGGGAGATACTCTCTTTGCAAAAATCGCCTTATTAGCCCCAGTTAAGATACAATTCAGTACCCTATCCTAAAGCTTGCTGTTAGGAGGGAATATGCAGCTTGCAGTGAAAGCGCTTCCAGAGGGGAGTCTAATGAGGGCAAACATTTGATGGTAGCAGCTTCCCTGCGGGAGATACTCTCTTTGCCAAAATCGCATTATTAGGCGAAAGTAAGTTACAATTCAGTACCCTATCCTAAAGCTTGCTGTTAGGAGGGAATCTGCAGCTTGCAGTGAAAGCGCTTCCAGAGGGGAGTCTAATGAGGGCAAACATTAGATGGTAGCAGCTTCCCTGCGGGAGATACTCTCTTTGCCAAAATCGCATTATTAGGCGAAAGTAAGTTACAATTCAGTACCCTATCCTAAAGCTTGCTGTTAGGAGGGAATCTTCAGCTTGCAGTGAAAGCGCTTCCAGAGGGGAGTCTAATGAGGGCAAACATTTGATGGTAGCAGCTTCCCTGCGGGAGATACTCTCTTTTCCAATATCGCATTATTAGGCGAAAGTAAGTTACAATTCAGTACCCTATCCTAAAGCTTGCTGTTAGGAGGGAATCTGCAGCTTGCAGTGAAAGCGCTTCCAGAGGGGAGTCTAATGAGGGCAAACATTTGATGGTAGCAGCTTCCCTGCGGGAGATACTCTCTTTGCCAAAATCGCATTATTAGGCGAAAGTAAGTTACAATTCAGTACCCTATCCTAAAACTTGCTCTTAGGAGGGAATCTGCAGCTTGCAGTGAAAGCGCTTCCAGAGGGGAGTCTAATGAGGGCAAATATTTGATGGTAGCAGCTTCCCTGCGGGAGATACTCTCTTTGCCAAATCGCATTATTAGCCGCAGTTAAGTTACAATTCAGTACCCTATCCTAAAGCTTGCTGTTAGGAGGGAATCTGCAGCTTGCAGTGAAAGCGCTTCCAGAGGGGAGTCTAATGAGGGCAAACATGTGATGGTAGCAGCTTCCCTGCGGGAGATACTCTCTTTGCAAAAATCGCCTTATTAGCCCCAGTTAAGATACAATTCAGTACCCTATCCTAAAGCTTGCTGTTAGGAGGGAATATGCAGCTTGCAGTGAAAGCGCTTCCAGAGGGGAGTCTAATGAGGGCAAACATTTGATGGTAGCAGCTTCCCTGCGGGAGATACTCTCTTTGCCAAAATCGCATTATTAGGCGAAAGTAAGTTACAATTCAGTACCCTATCCTAAAGCTTGCTGTTAGGAGGGAATCTGCAGCTTGCAGTGAAAGCGCTTCCAGAGGGTAGTCTAATGAGGGCAAACATTAGATGGTAGCAGCTTCCCTGCGGGAGATACTCTCTTTGCCAAAATCGCATTATTAGGCGAAAGTAAGTTACAATTCAGTACCCTATCCTAAAGCTTGCTGTTAGGAGGGAATCTTCAGCTTGCAGTGAAAGCGCTTCCAGAGGGGAGTCTAATGAGGGCAAACATTTGATGGTAGCAGCTTCCCTGCGGGAGATACTCTCTTTTCCAATATCGCATTATTAGGCGAAAGTAAGTTACAATTCAGTACCCTATCCTAAAGCTTGCTGTTAGGAGGGAATCTGCAGCTTGCAGTGAAAGCGCTTCCAGAGGGGAGTCTAATGAGGGCAAACATTTGATGGTAGCAGCTTCCCTGCGGGAGATACTCTCTTTGCCAAAATCGCATTATTAGGCGAAAGTAAGTTACAATTCAGTACCCTATCCTAAAGCTTGCTGTTAGGAGGGAATCTGCAGCTTGCAGTGAAAGCGCTTCCAGAGGGGAGTCTAATGAGGGCAAACATTAGATGGTAGCAGCTTCCCTGCGGGAGATACTCTCTTTGCCAAAATCGCATTATTAGGCGAAAGTAAGTTACAATTCAGTACCCTATCCTAAAGCTTGCTGTTAGGAGGGAATCTTCAGCTTGCAGTGAAAGCGCTTCCAGAGGGGAGTCTAATGAGGGCAAACATTTGATGGTAGCAGCTTCCCTGCGGGAGATACTCTCTTTTCCAATATCGCATTATTAGGCGAAAGTAAGTTACAATTCAGTACCCTATCCTAAAGCTTGCTGTTAGGAGGGAATCTGCAGCTTGCAGTGAAAGCGCTTCCAGAGGGGAGTCTAATGAGGGCAAACATTTGATGGTAGCAGCTTCCCTGCGGGAGATACTCTCTTTGCCAAAATCGCATTATTAGGCGAAAGTAAGTTACAATTCAGTACCCTATCCTAAAGCTTGCTGTTAGGAGGGAATCTGCAGCTTGCAGTGAAAGCGCTTCCAGAGGGGAGTCTAATGAGGGCAAACATTAGATGGTAGCAGCTTCCCTGCGGGAGATACTCTCTTTGCCAAAATCGCATTATTATGCGAAAGTAAGTTACAATTCAGTACCCTATCCTAAAGCTTGCTGTTAGGAGGGAATCTGCAGCTTGCAGTGAAAGCGCTTCCAGAGGGGAGTCTAATGAGGGCAAACATTTGATGGTAGCAGCTTCCCTGCGGGAGATAGTCTCTTTGCCAAAATCGCATTATTAGCCGCAGTTAAGTTACAATTCAGTACCCTATCCTAAAGCTTGCTGTTAGGAGGGAATCTGCACCTTGCAGTGAAAGCGCTTCCAGAGGGGAGTGTAATGAGGGCAAACATTTGATGGTAGCAGCTTCCCTGCGGGAGATAGTCTCTTTGCCAAAATCGCCCTATTAGCCGCAGTTAAGTTACAATTCAGTACACTATCCTAAAGCTTGCTGTTAGGAGGGAATCTGCAGCTTGCAGTGAAAGCGCTTCCAGAGGGGAGTCTAATGAGGGCAAACATTTGATGGTAGCAGCTTCCCTGCGGGAGATACTCTCTTTTCCAAAATCGCATTATTAGGCGAAAGTAAGTTACAATTCAGTACCCTATCCTAAAGCTTGCTGTTAGGAGGGAATCTGCAGCTTGCAGTGAAAGCGCTTCCAGAGGGGAGTCTAATGAGGGCAAACATTTGATGGTAGCAGCTATCCTGCGGGAGATATTCTCTTTGCCAAAATTGCCTTATTATCCGAAAGTAAGTTACAATTCAGTACCCTATCCTAAAGGTTGCTGTTAGGAGGGAATCTGCAGCTTGCAGTGAAAGCGCTTCCAGAGGGGAGTCTAATGAGGGCAAACATTTGATGGTAGCAGCTTCCCTTCGGGAGATACTCTCGTTGCCAAAATCGCATTATTAGCCGCAGTAAAGTTACAATTCAGTACCCTATCCTAAAGCTTGCTGTTAGGAGGGAATCTGCAGCTTGCAGTCAAAGCGCTTCCAGAGGGGAGTCTAATGAGGGCAAACATTTGATGGTAGCAGCTTCCCTGCGGGAGATACTCTCTTTGCCAAAATCGCATTATTAGGCGAAAGTAAGTTACAATTCAGTACCCTATCCTAAAGCTTGCTCTTAGGAGGGAATCTGCAGCTTGCAGTGAAAGCGCTTCCAGAGGGGAGTCTAATGAGGGCAAATATTTGATGGTAGCAGCTTCCCTGCGGGAGATACTCTCTTTGCCAAAATCGCATTATTAGCCGCAGTTAAGTTACAATTCAGTACCCTATCCTAAAGCTTGCTGTTAGGAGGGAATCTGCAGCTTGCAGTGAAAGCGCTTCCAGAGGGGAGTCTAATGAGGGCAAACATGTGATGGTAGCAGCTTCCCTGCGGGAGATACTCTCTTTGCAAAAATCGCCTTATTAGCCCCAGTTAAGATACAATTCAGTACCCTATCCTAAAGCTTGCTGTTAGGAGGGAATATGCAGCTTGCAGTGAAAGCGCTTCCAGAGGGGAGTCTAATGAGGGCAAACATTTGATGGTAGCAGCTTCCCTGCGGGAGATACTCTCTTTGCCAAAATCGCATTATTAGGCGAAAGTAAGTTACAATTCAGTACCCTATCCTAAAGCTTGCTGTTAGGAGGGAATCTGCAGCTTGCAGTGAAAGCGCTTCCAGAGGGGAGTCTAATGAGGGCAAACATTAGATGGTAGCAGCTTCCCTGCGGGAGATACTCTCTTTGCCAAAATCGCATTATTAGGCGAAAGTAAGTTACAATTCAGTACCCTATCCTAAAGCTTGCTGTTAGGAGGGAATCTTCAGCTTGCAGTGAAAGCGCTTCCAGAGGGGAGTCTAATGAGGGCAAACATTTGATGGTAGCAGCTTCCCTGCGGGAGATACTCTCTTTTCCAATATCGCATTATTAGGCGAAAGTAAGTTACAATTCAGTACCCTATCCTAAAGCTTGCTGTTAGGAGGGAATCTGCAGCTTGCAGTGAAAGCGCTTCCAGAGGGGAGTCTAATGAGGGCAAACATTTGATGGTAGCAGCTTCCCTGCGGGAGATACTCTCTTTGCCAAAATCGCATTATTAGGCGAAAGTAAGTTACAATTCAGTACCCTATCCTAAAACTTGCTCTTAGGAGGGAATCTGCAGCTTGCAGTGAAAGCGCTTCAAGAGGGGAGTCTAATGAGGGCAAATATTTGATGGTAGCAGCTTCCCTGCGGGAGATACTCTCTTTGCCAAAATCGCTTTATTAGGCGAAAGTAAGTTACAATTCAGTACCCTATCCTAAAGCTTGCTGTTAGGAGGGAATCTGCAGCTTGCAGTGAAAGCGCTTCCAGAGGGGAGTCTAATGAGGGCAAACATGTGATGGTAGCAGCTTCCCTGCGGGAGATACTCTCTTTGCAAAAATCGCCTTATTAGCCCCAGTTAAGATACAATTCAGTACCCTATCCTAAAGCTTGCTGTTAGGAGGGAATCTGCAGCTTGCAGTGAAAGCGCTTCCAGAGGGGAGTCTAATGAGGGCAAACATTTGATGGTAGCAGCTTCCCTGCGGGAGATACTCTCTTTGCCAAAATCGCATTATTAGGCGAAAGTAAGTTACAATTCAGTACCCTATCCTAAAGCTTGCTGTTAGGAGGGAATCTGCAGCTTGCAGTGAAAGCGCTTCCAGAGGGGAGTCTAATGAGGGCAAACATTAGATGGTAGCAGCTTCCCTGCGGGAGATACTCTCTTTGCCAAAATCGCATTATTAGGCGAAAGTAAGTTACAATTCAGTACCCTATCCTAAAGCTTGCTGTTAGGAGGGAATCTTCAGCTTGCAGTGAAAGCGCTTCCAGAGGGGAGTCTAATGAGGGCAAACATTTGATGGTAGCAGCTTCCCTGCGGGAGATACTCTCTTTTCCAATATCGCATTATTAGGCGAAAGTAAGTTACAATTCAGTACCCTATCCTAAAGCTTGCTGTTAGGAGGGAATCTGCAGCTTGCAGTGAAAGCGCTTCCAGAGGGGAGTCTAATGAGGGCAAACATTTGATGGTAGCAGCTTCCCTGCGGGAGATACTCTCTTTGCCAAAATCGCATTATTAGGCGAAAGTAAGTTACAATTCAGTACCCTATCCTAAAGCTTGCTGTTAGGAGGGAATCTGCAGCTTGCAGTGAAAGCGCTTCCAGAGGGGAGTCTAATGAGGGCAAACATTAGATGGTAGCAGCTTCCCTGCGGGAGATACTCTCTTTGCCAAAATCGCATTATTAGGCGAAAGTAAGTTACAATTCAGTACCCTATCCTAAAGCTTGCTGTTAGGAGGGAATCTTCAGCTTGCAGTGAAAGCGCTTCCAGAGGGGAGTCTAATGAGGGCAAACATTTGATGGTAGCAGCTTCCCTGCGGGAGATACTCTCTTTTCCAATATCGCATTATTAGGCGAAAGTAAGTTACAATTCAGTACCCTATCCTAAAGCTTGCTGTTAGGAGGGAATCTGCAGCTTGCAGTGAAAGCGCTTCCAGAGGGGAGTCTAATGAGGGCAAACATTTGATGGTAGCAGCTTCCCTGCGGGAGATACTCTCTTTGCCAAAATCGCATTATTAGGCGAAAGTAAGTTACAATTCAGTACCCTATCCTAAAGCTTGCTGTTAGGAGGGAATCTGCAGCTTGCAGTGAAAGCGCTTCCAGAGGGGAGTCTAATGAGGGCAAACATTAGATGGTAGCAGCTTCCCTGCGGGAGATACTCTCTTTGCCAAAATCGCATTATTATGCGAAAGTAAGTTACAATTCAGTACGCTATCCTAAAGCTTGCTGTTAGGAGGGAATCTGCAGCTTGCAGTGAAAGCGCTTCCAGAGGGGAGTCTAATGAGGGCAAACATTTGATGGTAGCAGCTTCCCTGCGGGAGATAGTCTCTTTGCCAAAATCGCATTATTAGCCGCAGTTAAGTTACAATTCAGTACCCTATCCTAAAGCTTGCTGTTAGGAGGGAATCTGCACCTTGCAGTGAAAGCGCTTCCAGAGGGGAGTGTAATGAGGGCAAACATTTGATGGTAGCAGCTTCCCTGCGGGAGATACTCTCTTTGCCAAAATCGCATTATTAGGCGAAAGTAAGTTACAATTCAGTACACTATCCTAAAGCTTGCTGTTAGGAGGGAATCTGCAGCTTGCAGTGAAAGCGCTTCCAGAGGGGAGTCTAATGAGGGCAAACATTTGATGGTAGCAGCTTCCCTGCGGGAGATAGTCTCTTTGCCAAAATCGCCCTATTAGCCGCAGTTAAGTTACAATTCAGTACACTATCCTAAAGCTTGCTGTTAGGAGGGAATCTGCAGCTTGCAGTGAAAGCGCTTCCAGAGGGGAGTCTAATGAGGGCAAACATTTGATGGTAGCAGCTTCCCTGCGGGAGATACTCTCTTTTCCAAAATCGCATTATTAGGCGAAAGTAAGTTACAATTCAGTACCCTATCCTAAAGCTTGCTGTTAGGAGGGAATCTGCAGCTTGCAGTGAAAGCGCTTCCAGAGGGGAGTCTAATGAGGGCAAACATTTGATGGTAGCAGCTATCCTGCGGGAGATATTCTCTTTGCCAAAATTGCCTTATTATCCGAAAGTAAGTTACAATTCAGTACCCTATCCTAAAGGTTGCTGTTAGGAGGGAATCTGCAGCTTGCAGTGAAAGCGCTTCCAGAGGGGAGTCTAATGAGGGCAAACATTTGATGGTAGCAGCTTCCCTTCGGGAGATACTCTCGTTGCCAAAATCGCATTATTAGCCGCAGTAAAGTTACAATTCAGTACCCTATCCTAAAGCTTGCTGTTAGGAGGGAATCTGCAGCTTGCAGTCAAAGCGCTTCCAGAGGGGAGTCTAATGAGGGCAAACATTTGATGGTAGCAGCTTCCCTGCGGGAGATACTCTCTTTTCCAAAATCGCATTATTAGGCGAAAGTAAGTTACAATTCAGTACCCTATCCTAAAGCTTGCTGTTAGGAGGGAATCTGCAGCTTGCAGTGAAAGCGCTTCCAGAGGGGAGTCTAATGAGGGCAAACATTTGATGGTAGCAGCTTCCCTGCGGGAGATACTCTCTTTGCCAAAATCGCATTATTAGGCGAAAGTAAGTTACAATTCAGTACCCTATCCTAAAGCTTGCTGTTAGGAGGGAATCTGCAGCTTGCAGTGAAAGCGCTTCCAGAGGGGAGTCTAACGAGGGCAAACATTTGATGGTAGCAGCTTCCCTGTGGGAGATACTCTCTTTTCCAAAATCGCATAATTAGGAGAAAGTAAGTTACAATTCAGTACCCTATCCTAAAGCTTGCTGTTAGGAGGGAATCTGCAGCTTGCAGTGAAAGCGCTTCCAGAGGGGAGTCTAACGAGGGCAAATATTTGATGGTAGCAGCTTCCCTGCGGGAGATATTCTCTTTGCCAAAATCGCCTTATTAGCCGAAAGTAAGTTACAATTCAGTACCCTATCCTAAAGCTTGCTGTTAGGAGGGAATCTGCAGCTTGAGTGAAAGCGCTTCCAGAGGGGAGTCTAACGAGGGGAAACATTTGATAGCAGCAGCTTCCCTGCGGGAGATACTCTCTTTGCCAAAATCGCATTATTAGGCGAAAGTAAGATACAATTCAGTACACTATCCTAAAGATTGCTGTTAGGAGGGAATCTGCAGCTTGCAGAGAAAGCGCTTCCAGAGGGGAGTCTAACGAGGGCAAACATTTGATGGTAGCAGCTTCCCTGCGGGAGATACTCTCTTTTCCAAAATCGCATTATTAGGCGAAAGTAAGTTACAATTCAGTACCCTATCCTAAAGCTTGCTGTTAGGAGGGAATCTGCAGCTTGCAGTGAAAGCGCTTCCAGAGGGGAGTCTAATGAGGGCAAACATTTGATGGTAGCAGCTTCCCTGCGGGAGATACTCTCTTTGCCAAAATCACATTATTAGGCGAAAGTAAGTTACAATTCAGTACCCTATCCTAAAGCTTGCTGTTAGGAGGGAATATGCAGCTTGCACTGAAAGCGCTTCCAGAGGGGAGTCTAACGAGGGCAAACATTTGATGGTAGCAGCTTCCCTGCGGGAGATACTCTCTTTGCTCAAAACGTATTATTAGGCGAAAGTAAGTTACAATTCAGTACCCTATCCTAAAGCTTGCTGTTAGGAGGGAATCTGCAGCTTGCAGTGAAAGTGCTTCAAGAGAGGAATCTAACGAGAGCCAGCATTTGATGGTAGCAGCTTCCCTGCGGGAGATACTCTCTTTTCCAAAATCACCTTATTAGCCGCAGTTAAGATACAATTCAGTACCCTATCCTAAAGCTTGCTGTTAGGAGGGAATCTGCAGCTTGCAGTGAAAGCGCTTCCAGAGGGGAGTCTAACGAGGGGAAACATTTGATAGCAGCAGCTTCCCTGCGGGAGATACTCTCTTTGCCAAAATCGCATTATTAGGCGAAAGTAAGATACAATTCAGTACACTATCCTAAAGATTGCTGTTAGGAGGGAATCTGCAGCTTGCAGAGAAAGCGCTTCCAGAGGGGAGTCTAACGAGGGCAAACATTTGATGGTAGCAGCTTCCCTGCGGGAGATACTCTCTTTGCCAAAATCGCATTAATAGGCGAAAGTAAGTTACAATTCAGTACCCTATCCTAAAGCTCGCTGTTAGGAGGGAATCTGCAGCTTGCAGTGAAAGCGCTTCCAGAGGGGAGTCTAACGAGAGCAAACATTTGATGGTAGCAGCTTCCCTGCGGGAGATACTCTCTTTGCTAAAAACGTATTATTAGGCGAAAGTAAGTTAAAATTCAGTACCCTATCCTAAAGCTTGCTGTTAGGAGGGAATCTGCAGCTTGCAGTGAAAGTTCTTCAAGAGAGGAATCTAACGAGAGCCAGCATTTGATGGTAGCAGCTTCCCTGCAGGAGATACTCTCTTTTCCAAAATCACCTTATTAGCCGCAGTTAAGATACAATTCAGTACCCTATCCTAAAGCTTGCTGTTAGGAGGGAATCTGCAGCTTGCAGTGAAAGCGCTTCCAGAGGGGAGTCTAACGAGGGGAAACATTTGATAGCAGCAGCTTCCCTGCGGGAGATACTCTCTTTGCCAAAATCGCATTATTAGGCGAAAGTAAGTTACAATTCAGTACCCTATCCTAAAGCTTGCTGTTAGGAGGGAATCTGCAGCTTGCAGTGAAAGCGCTTCCAGAGGGGAGTCTAACGAGGGCAAACATTTGATGGTAGCAGCTTCCCTGTGGGAGATACTCTCTTTGCTAAAAACGCCTTATTAGGCGAAAGTAAGATACAATACAGTACCCTATATTAAAGCTTGCTGTTAGGAGGGAATCTGCAGCTTGCAGTGAAAGCGCTTCCAGAGGGGAGTCTAACGAGGGCAAACATTTGATGGTAGCAGCTTCCCTGCGGGAGATAGTCTCTTTGCCAAAATCGCTTTATTAGGCGAAAGTAAGTTACAATTCTGCACCCTATCCTAAGGCTTGCTGTTAGGAGGAAATCTGCAGCTTGCAGTGAAAGCGCTTCCAGAGGGGAGTCTAATGAGGGCAAACATTTGATGGTAGCAGCTTCCCTGTGGGAGATAGTCTCTTTGCCAAAATCGCATTATTAGGCGAAAGTAAGATACAATTCAGCACCCTATCCTAAAGCTAGCTGTTAGGAGGGAATCTGCAGCTTGCAGTGAAAGCGCTTCCAGAGGGGAGTCTAATGAGGGCAAACATTTGATGGTAGCAGCTTCCCTGCGGGAGATACTCTCTTTGCCAAAATCGCATTATTAGGCGAAAGTAAGTTACAATTCAGTACCCTATCCTAAAGCTTGCTGTTAGGAGGGAATCTGCAGCTTGCAGTGAACGCGCTTCCAGAGGGGAGTCTAATGAGGGCAAACATTTGATGGTAGCAGCTTCCCTGCGGGAGATACTCTCTTTGCTAAAAACGCATTATTAGGCGAAAGTAAGATACAATTCAGTACCCTATCCTACAGCTTGCTGTTAGGAGAGAATCTGCAGCTTGCAGTGAAAGCGCTTCCAGAGGGGAGTCTAATGAGGGAAAACATTTGATGGTAGCAGCTTCCCTGCGGGAGATACTCTCTTTTCCAAAATCACCTTATTAGCCGCAGATAATATACAATTCAGTACCCTATCCTAAAGCTTGCTGTTAGGAGGGAATCTGCAGCTTGCAGTGAAAGCGCTTCCAGAGGGGAGTCTAACGAGGGCAAACATTTGATGGTAGCAGCTTCCCTGCGGGAGATAGTCTCTTTGCCAAAATCGCATTATTAGGCGAAAGTAAGTTACAATTCAGTACCCTATCCTAAAGCTTGCTGTTAGGAGGGAATCTGCAGCTTGCACTGAAAGCGCTTCCAGAGGGGAGTCTAAGGAGGGCAAACATTTGATGGTAGCAGCTTTCCTGCGGGAGATAGTCTCTTTTCCAAAATCGCTTTATTAGGCGAAGGTAAGTTACAATTCAGTACCCTATTCTAAAGCTTGCTGTTAGGAGGGAATCTGCAGCTTGCAGAGAAAGCGCTTCCAGAGGGGAGTCTAACGAGGGCAAACATTTGATGGTAGCAGCTTCCCTGCGGGAAGCAAGCTGCAGATTCCCTCCTAACAGCAAGCTGTAGGATAGGGTACTGAATTGTATCTTACTTTCGCCTAAAAATGTGATTTTGGAAAAGAGAGTATCTCCCGCAGGGAAACTGCTACCATGAAGCATTTGCCCTCATTAGACTCCCCTCTGGAAGCGCTTTCACTGCAAGCTGCAGATTCCTTCCTAACAGCAAGCTTTAGGATAGGGTAATGAATTGTATCTTACTTTTGCCTAAAAATGCGATTTTGTAAAAGAGAGTATCTCCCGCAGGGAAGCTGCTACAATCAAGTGTTTGCCCTCATTAGACTACCCTCTGGAAGCGCTTTCACTGCAAGCTGCAGATTCCCTCCTAACAGCAAGCTTTAAGATAGGGTACTGAATTGTAACTTTCTTTCGCCTAATAATGCGATTTTGGCAAAGAGAGTATCTCCCGCAGGGAAGCTGCTACCATCAAGTGTTTGCCCTCATTAGACTCCCCTCTGGAAGTGCTTTCAGTGCAAGCTGCAGATTCCCTCCTAACAGCAAGCTGTAGGATAAGGTACTTAATTGTAACGTACTTGTGCCTAATAATGCGATTTTGTAAAAGAGAATATTTCCCGCAGGGAAGCAGGTACCATCAAATGTTTGCCCTCATTAGACTCCCCTCTGGAAGCGCTTTCACTGCAAGCTGCAGATTCCCTCCTAACAGCAAGCTTTAGGATAGGGTACTGAATTGTACCTTAACTGCGGCTTAGAATGCGATTTTGGAAAAGAGAGTATCTCCCGCAGGGAAGCTGCTACCATCAAATGTTTGCCCTCGTTAGACTCATCTCTGGAAGCGCTTTCACTGCAAGCTGCAGATTCCCTCCTAACAGCAAGCTTTAGGATAGGGTACTGAATGGTACCTTACTTTCGCCTAATAATGCGATTTTGGCAAAGAGACTATCTCCCGCAGGGAAGCTGCTACCATCAAATGTTTGCCCTCGTTAGACTCCCCTCTGGAATCGCTTTCACTGCAAGCCACATATTCGCTCTTAACAGCAAGCTTTAGGATAGGGTACTGAATTGTAACTTACTTTCGCCTAATAATGCGACTTTGACAAAGAGAATATCTCCCGCAGGGAAGCTGCTACCATCAAATGTTTGCCCTCATTAGACTCCCCTCTGGAAGCGCTTTCACTGCAAGCTGCAGATTCCCTCCTAACAGCAAGCTTTAGGATAGGGTACTGAATTGTAACTTAAATGCGGCTAATAATGCGATTTTGGAAAATAGAATATCTCCCGCAGGGAAGGTGCTACCATCAAATGCTGGCTCTCTTTAGAGTCCTCTCTTGAAGCACTTTCACTGCAAGCTGCAGATTCCCTCCTAACAGCAAGCTTTAGGATAGTGTACTGAATTGTATCTTACTTTCGCCTAATAAAGTGATTTTGGAAAAGAGAGTATCTCCCGCAGGGAAGCTGCTACCATCAAGTGTTTGCCCTCTTTAGACTTCCCTCTGGAAGCGCTTTCACTGCAAGCTGCAGATTCCCCTGATGGAGCTTGAGGCCATTCCCTCTTGTCCTGTCCCCTGTCACTTGGGAGAAATGGCCATCATCCTCCTCTCTACAATCTCCTTTCAGGTAATTGTAGAGAGCAATGAAGTCTCCCCTCAGCCTCCTTTTCTCCAGACTAAACAACCCCAGTCCTCTCAGCTGTTTCTCATAAGGCCATGTGTGTACATAAAAAAGCGCTGACTTTTTTGAGAGGAACTAGGAGCACTACAGACAGGCAGAGGATTATTAAAAGGGGAGGGACTAGCACAAAGATTCAGAAACAGCAAGAGGAGCAAAGGGGAATATCAACAGAATGAGGAACGCAAATTGGTAGAAAGATGGAAAAGGAGAGAAAAAGTATGGACAGAGAACTGATACTGAAGACTGGGGGAAAAAAGAGAGAGAAAAGAGCACAGAAAAATTAAAGAGTAGGGGTATAGCGATACCTGGGAACAGTAATTGTAGCAGCACGATAAATGAAAGGAACAAAAAAGTCCAGGTCTAAAATGTTCGTTACCTAGTTCCATCACTGTCACAACTAGCAATGTTGCAGTGACAGCACGCATACTGTTATTTCTTGTAAGGATGCTTTCAGACACATAGTAGTGTTGTTCTAGCTGAGAATGTAAGGCAGAGTTAATAAAACACAGCTGCTCCCCAGGCACTCTTTATACCTGTGAGGGCTTCACCACACCCCAGTCACAGGTGGTGGGTGGGAAGGGCCAGGGGGTATATAAGCTACAGGCCTTGCCTCTGGAGGTCATTTAGGTTGTGGTTTATCCTTGAGATTAGGATTTTGCTGCTGTTTCAATTCATTATATATTTTAGGCTAGTTGGGTAAGTGGTGTTTTTTGGCTTTTTTTTTTGATTTTTTTTTTTTTCTGATCCTCTAAAGAAGCAGAGGCATCTGTTGGAGGAGGTATGAGCTTTGGAAGAGTCCAGGCAAAGCAGCACATACAGCTGTAACTATGGGGCTTTTTTGTCAGTAATTTTTGATTGGGTGTTGGAGGGGGCAAGATGTTTTAATGGTTTGTTTTCCTTCTTTGTTTTTTTTCTGGGTGCTTTGCCTGGAGTTTTTAGTTATGGGATGATTTGTTGTTGTTCCTCATTCTTTGTGGCATGATGTATTGGCCCTAGGGGCTCTGCAGTTTGTAATGGGCATCTTGTGGGTGATAATAACCTGGAATGAGCCTTGTTGGCCTGTGGTAGGAAGTTGAGTCTGTGGGTTGGTGGAAGATAGAAGGGGCCAGGGGAGCCTTGGGAAGGGCTCAGGAGCCCAGCTCCCAAGGAACAGCAACACAGAAGGGTCAGGGGGGTTAAAATATAGGACAGGTTCTGTTAAGAAGGAGCAGGGTTCCTTCTCTGATACTTCAGGGGTAGAAAAGGGCTTTAATGGTTTGGGGAAAGGGAGATGGGTTCATCAGTCTTTCTTGGGTCAGTTTGGTGGTCAGATGCAAGTGCCATTCAGGTGTCTGTTGTTCTAGTCTCTCTGTAGCCAACGAGGTAACGATGAGGTTGAGACACAAGTTGAAAAGCATTAGTTACCCTAAGAAATGTAATCTCTAGGGCTGTGAGATCTCTGCTCCCTTATACTTTCTACTTATTGTGTTCCTCAACCAACTTCTTTGCATCCATCCTGTCTCCATCCATCTGAATGTCCAGAGAAGAGTACTGTAGCTGGTGAGGGGGCTGGTGAATAAGCCTTATGAGGAGTGGCTGAGAGGGCTGGGGGTGTTTAGCCTGGAGAAGAGGAGGCTGAGGGGAGACCTCATTGCTGAAAGGAGGTTGTGGAGATAAGGAAGCTGGCCACCTCTCCAAAGTGACAGGGGACAGGACAAGAGGGAATAGCCTCAAGCTCTGCCAGGGAAGGTTCAGGCTGTACATCAGGAAAAAATATTTCACTGAAAGGGTTATTAGGGATGGGCAAAGGCTGCCCAAGGAGGTGGTAGAGTCACCTTCCCTGGAGGTGTTTAAAGGACGGGTGGCCGAAGTGCTGAGGGACGTGGTTTAGTGATTGATAGGAATGGTTGGACTCAATGATCCAATGAGTCTTTTCCAACCGGGTGATCCTATGAATATCAGACACCTTGCTACTTAAACATATGGACTCACTGCCTATCTACAGTGCAGGATTCTGCTGCTTGTTTCGCTTGCATTTCTCAGGGAAGAGATTGGATATTGTTTTGGCTCGTAACAGTTAGCAGCTGAGCAACTCTTTTTCATCTGGTCTGTGGGCACACAAGCCTCCCTTATTTAGTAGAGTTTTGGATTTTTCCTGAACTTACCAGTGAGGTTTGCTTTGTTATTGCTTACAGCAGTTGTTACCTTGTCCCTGTTATCCATTGTGTTTTTTTACGGTCATTGAGTTTCCAATTTAGGTCTTAGAGCAGTCAAATCCCACTGTTGCAAGTTTTTCATTGGCTGACTGCCTCTGTAATTCCAGTCTCCATTGCTGTGTGGTGAGTGTCCTGTGTTTTTATGTCTTCTGTGTTAATAATCTTTACTGGGTTTTGATAAGAATATTCTTTTTCAAGTTCTTCTTGTTTACTCCTGTGACTAAAGTCTGGTAACTTCCTAGAATTAGGATCTCCATGGCTCATCTTTCTTTTGTCCTGGGTATCACCACTACTGGTCCTACAACTTAAGTGGTGAGGAGGAGAGGAGAAGTAAGCAGACAGCAGAGAATTTTGGGGTGCCGGTGAGGTAGTCAGGCTTTTTCTCATCATTGTGGGGCTGATGGTGAGGAGGAAGTTGAGTATGTCTAGAAGAGCAAAGTATTATTTGGCAACATAGTATTTACTTTTGGTTTGGCAGGCACTGTGTGGGCCACCTTGGGAATGGGAAGAGCATTTGAGATGAGCTGGGTAGTAGGGAGAAGGAGCATGGGGCAGACTTCTCACAGGTGTGAGTAATTCTCTTAATTTAATTACCCTGGGTGATAACAGCTGCAGCATCTGACATAAGAACTGCTGTGGAGCAAGTGAGTGGAAGAACATGGCAGTTAGGCAGAGCAAGTTGTCATGTAAGGTGCTGACATTGATCAGTGCAATGCTGGCTGTTGGCACTATTTTAGTTTTCTCATTGGTTTTCTTACAGATGGCCAAGTGGAACCTGGCAACTGTAGAATCATCCCAGGGAGCTGATGCTCTTGGAGTTTTTTCTGCTGAGGAAGCCTCCTGGTGGTCTGAAAGCTAAGTTGAGGGACGGGGGCAAGGGTGGGGTGTGACAGAGGGGAGAAGGCTGGGGATGGCAGGGTGGAGTTTTAAAAGTAGCCTAGGGGAGAGGGCTGTGCAGGAAATGTCCCCTTTGGGCATGGAGAGCTGGAGGGTGTTACTTCTCAGCCCAAAGCTAGCATGTTCCAGGTAGGGCCGTTCCAGCTTGTCTCTGCTGTGTGCTTTATATTCTGTTTCTCTTTCATGTTTCTTAAGCCTTGATGTCCCCTTTGCTTTAAAGGAATGCAGCATATGACTTGAGCAGCATCTCGAGGGTCTTGAATGCCTGTACTCATGGGTACAATACCAATTAGGCACTGTTCTTCTTGCATCATAACCTAAGTGTGGATTGGCTTCACATTTTCAAAGTTTCTAGTCAGCCATCTTTTCCTGTGACCTTGCAGACTGTGTTGGTGGCCACAATCGCTAGTCTTGTATTTTCAAGGATCCCTGTAGGCCTAAGACTTCTTCCATGCATCTTGTGTCTTTAGACATTTAAAAGGTGATCCTCTCACGTACATCATCCCAGTCTTGGCCACATACCATTGTAATGAGGGATCCTTTACAGCATGCCGGACATGCCTCGAGCACCATATCTAGGGTCCTGAATGCTTGTACCCATCAATGCACTGTCGATTGGGCACTGCTTTTCTTGCATCGTGCTCCTAAAGCCGGGATTGTTCTCGTGTTTTGGCACTGTGTATTTCTGTTTGTTTTCCTTGCAGATGCTGAAGAGGAACCCAGTGACTGCAGGATTATTTCTGTTAGCTGATGTGATTTGAGCTGCTTTGGCCAAGGACAGCTTCATTCGTGGCCCTCTGAAAGCTAAGTTGAGGGACCAGATTTGGGAAGCGGGAGGCGGGTTGGGGATAGCAGGGAGGGGTTTTGAAGGTAGCCTAGGCTGTGCAGGGAGAGTCCTCTTTGGGCAGGTGAAGGCAGAGGGGCGTACTTCTGAGCCCGAACCCTGCATGGGCAGGGCAGTTCCAGCCTGTATCTGTTGTTATCTAGTTTGTGTAGTCACTGTGCTGTGTCTGAAATTTTCTGCAGGTCTTGATGTCCTCTTTTGTACTCGAGGCATGCCGGATGTGCCTTGGGCACCATGTCTAGGGTCCCAAATGCTCGTACTGATCAAAGCAGTGTCGATGGGGCACTGCTTTTCTTTCTTCACATTTTTAAAGCGTGGATCGCTCTTGTGTTTTGGAAGCATCCGGTCAGTTGTCTTCTGCTGCAGCCTTGCAGCCGGCCTTATTATCCAGGATAGTTAGTCTTCCGTTTTGTTGGATCCCTGTTCTGGGACTTGTTCCATCCATCCTCTGCATCTTTAGGACTTTAAAAGGGTTTCTTGCCCGTTCATCTTGCCAGTTGCAGCCACATCTCTTTGGAACCATCTTTGCTTTTCCAGGGCTACCGTAGGTTCTTCCTCAGAGCCCTGTCCATTGCCTTGCCCATTGGCAAGCGTGGTCCAAGAGTCCTCCATGTTGCTGCAAATCTTCTTTTGTCCTCGGTTCACGACATCGGTCTTGTGTGTTAGTGTTCCGTGTGTATTTGTGTCCAGTTCAAGCTGCTCTGCCTGGTGCATGGAGGAGGTGATAAGAGTCAGCCAAGGTATAGCGGCCCGGTTCTTATCTTAATGTTTTAATGTGACTAGACCATGCAGTCTAGGGGCATCCATTACTTTGGAGAGCTAGCAGCCCTGAGTGTGGTAGTTTCTGCTAGTCTCTGAAACCATGGAGGGGATGCAGAGAAGTACTGTAGGGAAGCTGCTATGATCAAATTCTGGCTTTTGTTAGAGTCTTCTCTGGAAGCGCCTTCACTGCAAGCTGCAGAAGAATGTCTAACAGAATGGTTTAGTATAGGGTACTGAATTGTGACTTACTTTCGCCTAATAAGGCGATTTGGGAAAAGAGAGTGTCTCCCGCAGGGAAGATGCTAGCATGGAATGCTGCTGTTTCTGAATGTCTTCTCTTAGAGTGCTTTCAGTGCAAAGCAAGGCTTGTAGAATGTTCAGTCTCGGCTTGTGTACAGTAACATCAGAATGGCGGTTAAAGTGTCACTTTGAAATTTCATACCGTTCAGCACAAGGACTGCGGGGAATCTGCTACAATCAAATGCTGGCTCTCAGTAGAGTCTTCTCCAGAAGTGCTTTCACTTCAAGCTGGTTAAGCTCGACTAACAGAACGTTTAATATAAGGTACTGAGTTGAGACTGAACTGCACCTCCACCCCCTGCGGCCCTGCTCTTACCCCCTGCGGCCCTGCTCTTACCCCCTGCGGCCCTGCTCTTACCCCCTGCGGCCCTGCTCTTACCCCCTGCGGCCCTGCTCTTACCCCCTGCGGCCCTGCTCTTACCCCCTGCGGCCCTGCTCTTACCCCCTGCGGCCCTGCTCTTACCCCCTGCGGCCCTGCTCTTACCCCCTGCGGCCCTGCTCTTACCCTTGTCCGGTATTTTCCGCACTTGCCCGGCCCGACTTGGGCCCCTCCCGGCCCGACTTGGGCCCTTGTCCCGTATTCTCCGCCCTTGTTCGCCCCTCTGTGGCCTTGTCCCGTATTATCCGCACTTGTCCGGTATTTTCCGCACTTGCCCGGCCCGACTTGGGCCCCTCCCGGCCCGACTTGGGCCCCTGTCCGGCCCTCTGTGGCCTTGTCCTGTGTTCTCCGCCCTTGTCCGCCCCTCTGTGGCCTTGTCCCGTATTATCCGCACTTGTCCGGTATTTTCCGCACTTGCCCGGCCCGACTTGGGCCCCTCCCGGCCCGACTTGGGCCCCTCCCGACCCGACTTGGGCCCCTGTCCGGCCCTCTGTGGCCTTGTCCTGTGTTCTCCGCCCTTGTCCGCCCCTCTGTGGCCTTGTCCCGTATTATCCGCACTTGTCCGGTATTTTCCGCACTTGCCCGGCCCGACTTGGGCCCTTGTCCCGTGTTCTCCGCCCTTGTCCGCCCCTCTGTGCCCTAGTCCCGTGTTCTCCGCCCTTGTCCGCCCCTCTGTGGCCTTGTCCCGTGTTCTCCGCCATTGTCCGCCACTCTGTGGCCTTGTCCCGTGTTCTCCGCCATTGTCCGCCACTCTGTGGCCTTGTACCGTGTTCTCCACACTTGTCCGACCCTCTTTCCCCTTGTCCCGTGTTCTCCGCCCTTGTCCGTCCCTCTGTGGCCTTGTCCCGTATTATCCGCACTTGTCCGCCCCTCTGGGCCCGTGTCCCGTATTCTCTGGGCCCGTGTCCCGTATTCTCTGGGCCCGTGTCCCGTATTCTCTGGGCCCGTGTCCCGTATTCTCTGGGCCAGTGTCCCGTATTCTCCTAACTTGTCCGCCCCTCTGGGCCCTTGTCCGCCCCTCTGGGCCCTTGTCCGCCCCTCTGGGCCCTTGTCCGCCCCTCTGGGCCCTTGTCCGCCCCTCTGGGCCCTTGTCCGCCCCTCTGGGCCCTTGTCCGCCCCTCTGGGCCCTTGTCCCGTATTCTCCAAAATTATCTGCAAATCTGGGCCCTTGTCCGCCCCTCTGGGCCCTTGTCCGCCCCTCTGGGCCCTTGTCCGCCCCTCTGGGCCCTTGTCCCGTATTCTCCAAAATTATCTGCAAATCTGGGCCCTTGTCCGCCCCTCTGTGCCCTTGTCCCGTATTCTCCGAACTTGTCCGCCCCTCTTTGCCCTGGTCGGGCCCTCTTTGCCCTGGTCGGGCCCTCTTTGCCCTTGTCCGCCCCATTTGCACTTTTCCGCCCGTCTTGGCCCTTTTTCGGTATTCCCTGCAATTGTCCGCCCGTGTTTGCCCTTTTCCGGTATTCCCCGCACTTGTCCGCGCCTCTTTGCACTTGTCCGCGCCTCTTTGCACTTGTCCGCGCCTCTTTGCACTTGTCCGCGCCTCTTTGCACTTGTCCGCGCCTCTTTGCACTTGTCCGCGCCTCTTTGCCCTTGTCCGGTATTCTGCAATCTTGTCCGCCCCTCTTTGCCCTTGTCCGGTATTCTGCAATCTTGTCCGCCCCTCTTTGCCCTTGTCCGGTATTCTGCAATCTTGTCCGCCCCTCTTTGCCCTTGTCCGGTATTCTGCAATCTTGTCCGCCCCTCTTTGCCCTTGTCTGCCCCTCTTTGCCCTTGTCCGGTATTCTCTGCACTTGTCCGCCCCTCTTTGCCCTTGTCCGGTATTCTCTGCACTTGTCCGCCCCTCTTTGCCCTTGTCCGGTATTCTGCAATCTTGTCCGCCCCTCTTTGCCCTTGTCCGGTGTTCTGCAATCTTGTCCGCCCCTCTTTGCCCTTGTCCGGTATTCTCCGCACTTGTCCGCCCCTCTTTGCCCTTGTCCTGTATTCTCCGCACTTGTCCGCCCGGCTTTGCCCTTGTCCGCCCGGCTTTGCCCTTGTCCGCCCGGCTTTGCCCTTGTCCGGTATTCTGCAATCTTGTCCGCCCCTCTTTGCCCTTGTCCGCCCCTCTTTGCCCTTGTCCGCCCCTCTTTGCCCTTGTCCGGTATACTGCAATCTTGTCCGCCCCTCTTTGCCCTTGTCCGGTATTCTGCAATCTTGTCCGCCCCTCTTTGCCCTTGTCCGGTATTCTGCAATCTTGTCCGCCCCTCTTTGCCCTTGTCCGGTATTCTGCAATCTTGTCCGCCCCTCTTTGCCCTTGTCCGCCCCTCTTTGCCCTTGTCCGGTATTCTCTGCACTTGTCCGCCCCTCTTTGCCCTTGTCCGGTATTCTCTGCACTTGTCCGCCCCTCTTTGCCCTTGTCCGGTATTCTGCAATCTTGTCCGCCCCTCTTTGCCCTTGTCCGCCCCTCTTTGCCCTTGTCCGCCCCTCTTTGCCCTTGTCCGGTATACTGCAATCTTGTCCGCCCCTCTTTGCCCTTGTCCGGTATACTGCAATCTTGTCCGCCCCTCTTTGCCCTTGTCCGGTATTCTGCAATCTTGTCCGCCCCTCTTTGCCCTTGTCCGGTATTCTGCAATCTTGTCCGCCCCTCTTTGCCCTTGTCCGGTATTCTGCAATCTTGTCCGCCCCTCTTTGCCCTTGTCCGCCCCTCTTTGCCCTTGTCCGGTATTCTCTGCACTTGTCCGCCCCTCTTTGCCCTTGTCCGGTATTCTCTGCACTTGTCCGCCCCTCTTTGCCCTTGTCCGGTATTCTGCAATCTTGTCCGCCCCTCTTTGCCCTTGTCCGGTGTTCTGCAATCTTGTCCGCCCCTCTTTGCCCTTGTCCGGTATTCTCCGCACTTGTCCGCCCCTCTTTGCCCTTGTCCGGTATTCTCCGCACTTGTCCGCCCCTCTTTGCCCTTGTCCGGAATTCTCCGCACTTGTCCGCCCCTCTTTGCCCTTGTCCGGAATTCTCCGCACTTGTCCGCCCCTCGTTTGCCCTTGTCCGCCCCTCGTTTGCCCTTGTCCGCCCCTCTTTTGCCCTTGTCCGCCCCTCTTTTGCCCTTGTCCGCCCCTCTTTTGCCCTTGTCCGCCCCTCTTTGCCCTTGTCCGCCCCTCTTTGCCCTTGTCCGGTATTCTGCAATCTTGTCCGCCCCTCTTTGCCCTTGTCCGGTATTCTGCAATCTTGTCCGCCCCTCTTTGCCCTTGTCCGCCCCTCGTTTGCCCTTGTCCGCCCCTCGTTTGCCCTTGTCCGCCCCTCGTTTGCCCTTGTCCGCCCCTCGTTTGCCCTTGTCCGCCCCTCTTTTGCCCTTGTCCGCCCCTCTTTTGCCCTTGTCCGCCCCTGTTTTGCCCTTGTCCGCCCCTCTTTGCCCTTGTCCGCCCCTCTTTGCCCTTGTCCGGTATTCTGCAATCTTGTCCGCCCCTCTTTGCCCTTGTCCGGTATTCTGCAATCTTGTCCGCCCCTCTTTGCCCTTGTCCGGTATTCTGCAATATTGTCCGCCCCTCTTTGCCCTTGTCCGGTATTCTGCAATATTGTCCGCCCCTCTTTGCCCTTGTCCGCCCCTCTTTGCCCTTGTCCGCCCCTCTTTGCCCTTGTCCGCCCCTCTTTGCCCTTGTCCGCCCCTCTTTGCCCTTGTCCGCCCCTCTTTGCCCTTGTCCGCCCCTCTTTGCCCTTGTCCGCCCCTCTTTGCCCTTGTCCGCCCCTCTTTGCCCTTGTCCGCCCCTCTTTGCCCTTGTCCGCCCCTCTTTGCCCTTGTCCGCCCCTCTTTGCCCTTGTCCGCCCCTCTTTGCCCTTGTCCGCCCCTCTTTGCCCTTGTCCGCCCCTCTTTGCCCTTGTCCGCCCCTCTTTGCCCTTGTCCGCCCCTCTTTGCCCTTGTCCGCCCCTCTTTGCCCTTGTCCGCCCCTCTTTGCCCTTGTCCGCCCCTCTTTGCCCTTGTCCGCCCCTCTTTGCCCTTGTCCCCCATTTTCCGCACTTGTCCGCCCCTCTTTGCCCTTGTCCCCCATTTTCCGCACTTGTCCGCCCCTCTTTGCCCTTGTCCCCCATTTTCCGCACTTGTCCGCCCCTCTTTGCCCTTGTCCCCCATTTTCCGCACTTGTCCGCCCCTCTTTGCCCTTGTCCCCCATTTTCCGCACTTGTCCGCCCCTCTTTGCCCTTTTCCGTCCCTCTTTGCCCTTTTCCGTCCCTCTTTGCCCTTTTCCGTCCCTCTTTGCCCTTTTCCGTCCCTCTTTGCCCTTTTCCGTCCCTCTTTGCCCTTTTCCGTCCCTCTTTGCCCTTTTCCGTCCCTCTTTGCCCTTTTCCGTCCCTCTTTGCCCTTTTCCGTCCCTCTTTGCCCTTTTCCGTCCCTCTTTGCCCTTTTCCGTCCCTCTTTGCCCTTTTCCGTCCCTCTTTGCCCTTTTCCGTCCCTCTTTGCCCTTTTCCGTCCCTCTTTGCCCTTTTCCGTCCCTCTTTGCCCTTTTCCGTCCCTCTTTGCCCTTGTTCCGTATTCTCCGCAGTTGACCGCACCTCTTTGGCCTTTTCCGCCCCTCTTTGCCATTGTCCGCCCCTCTTTGCCCTTGTCCCGTATTCTCCGCACTTGTCCGGCCCTCTTTGCCCTTGTCCGGCCCTCTTTGCCCTTGTCCGGCCCTCTTTGCCCTTGTCCGGCCCTCTTTGCCCTTGTCCGGCCCTCTTTGCCCTTGTCCGGCCCTCTTTGCCCTTGTCCGGCCCTCTTTGCCCTTGTCCGGCCCTCTTTGCCCTTGTCCGGCCCTCTTTGCCCTTGTCCGGCCCTCTTTGCCCTTGTCCGGCCCTCTTTGCCCTTGTCCGGCCCTCTTTGCCCTTGTCCGGCCCTCTTTGCCCTTGTCCGGCCCTCTTTGCCCTTGTCCGGCCCTCTTTGCCCTTGTCCGGCCCTCTTTGCCCTTGTCCGGCCCTCTTTGCCCTTGTCCGGCCCTCTTTGCCCTTGTCCGGCCCTCTTTGCCCTTGTCCGGCCCTCTTTGCCCTTGTCCGGCCCTCTTTGCCCTTGTCCGGCCCTCTTTGCCCTTGTCCGGCCCTCTTTGCCCTTGTCCGGCCCTCTTTGCCCTTGTCCGGCCCTCTTTGCCCTTGTCCGGCCCTCTTTGCCCTTGTCCGGCCCTCTTTGCCCTTGTCCGGCCCTCTTTGCCCTTGTCCGGCCCTCTTTGCCCTTGTCCGGCCCTCTTTGCCCTTGTCCGGCCCTCTTTGCCCTTGTCCGGCCCTCTTTGCCCTTGTCCGGCCCTCTTTGCCCTTGTCCGGCCCTCTTTGCCCTTGTCCGGCCCTCTTTGCCCTTGTCCGGCCCTCTTTGCCCTTGTCCGGCCCTCTTTGCCCTTGTCCGGCCCTCTTTGCCCTTGTCCGCCCCTCTTTGCCCTTGTCCGCCCCTCTTTGCCCTTGTCCGCCCCTCTTTGCCCTTGTCCGCCCCTCTTTGCCCTTGTCCGCCCCTCTTTGCCCTTGTCCGCCCCTCTTTGCCCTTGTCCGCCCCTCTTTGCCCTTGTCCGCCCCTCTTTGCCCTTGTCCGCCCCTCTTTGCCCTTGTCCCCCATTTTCCGCACTTGTCCGCCCCTCTTTGCCCTTGTCCCCCATTTTCCGCACTTGTCCGCCCCTCTTTGCCCTTGTCCCCCATTTTCCGCACTTGTCCGCCCCTCTTTGCCCTTGTCCCCCATTTTCCGCACTTGTCCGCCCCTCTTTGCCCTTGTCCCGTATTCTCCGCACTTGTCCGCCCCTCTTTGCCCTTGTCCCGTATTCTCCGCACTTGTCCGCCCCTCTTTGCCCTTGTCCACCCCTCTTTGCCCTTTTCCGTCCCTCTTTGCCCTTGTCCCGTATTCTCCGCAGTTGACCGCACCTCTTTGGCCTTTTCCGCCCCTCTTTGCCATTGCCCTCCCCTCTTTGCCCTTGTCCCGTATTCTCCGCACTTGTCCGCCCCTCTTTGCCCTTGTCCGAAACTCTTTGCCCTTGTCCCGTATTCTCCTCCCTTGTCCGCCCCTCTTTGCCCTTGTCCGCCCCTCTTTGCCCTTGTCCGCCCCTCTTTGCCCTTGTCCGCCCCTCTTTGCCCTTGTCCGCACCTCTTTGCCCTTGTCCGCACCTCTTTGTACTTGTCCCGTATTCTCCGCAATTCTCCACCCCTCTTTGCACTTGTCCGCCCCTCTTTCCCCTTGTACCGTATTCTCCGCACTTGTCCGCCCCTCTTTGGCGTTTTCCGCCCCTCTTTATCTTTGTCAGACCCTCTTTGCACTTGTCCTGTGTTCTCCGCACTTGTCCGCCCCTCTTTGCCCTTGTCCGCCCCTCTTTGCCCTTGTCCGCCCCTCTTTGCCCTTGTCCGCCCCTCTTTGCCCTTGTCCGCCCCTCTTTGCCCTTGTCCCGTATCCTTCGCACTTGTTCAACCCTCTTTTATCTTGTCCGCCGCTCCATGCCCTTTGTCCGCCCCTCTTTGCCCTTGTCCGCCACTCTTTGCGCTTTTAAGCCCCTCTTTGCCCTTGTCCCGTATTCTCCGCACTTCTCCGCCCCTCTTTTTTCTTGTCCCGTATTCTCCGAACTTCTCTATCCCCCTTTGCAATTGTGCCACACTCTTTGCCCTTGTCCACCCCTGTTTTCCCTTCTTCGTCCCTCTTTACCCTTGTCCCGTATTCTCCGCACTTGCCCGCACCTCTTTGCCCTTTTCCATCCCTCTTTGCAATTGTCCGCCCCTCTTTCCCCTTGTCCCGTATTCTCCGCACTTGTCCGCCCCTCTTTGCACTTGTCCGAAACTCTTTGCCCTTGTCCCGTATTCTCCTCCCTTGTCCGCCCCTCTTTGCCCTTGTCCGCCCCTCTTTGCCCTTGTCCGCCCCTCTTTGCACTTTTCCGCCCCTCTTTGCCCTTGGCCCGTATTCTCTGCACTTGTCCGCCCCTCTTTCCCCTTGTCCCGTATTCTCCGCACTTGTCCGCCCCTCTTAGGCCTTGTCTGCCCCTCTTTATCTTTTTCAGCCCCTCTTTGAACTTGTCCTGTATTCTACGCACTTTTCCGCCCCTCTTTGCCCTTGTCCGCCCCTCTTTGCCCTTGTCCGCCCCTCTTTGCCCTTGTCCGCCCCTCTTTGCCCTTGTCCGCCCCTCTTTGCCCTTGTCCGCCCCTCTTTGCCCTTGTCCGCCCCTCTTTGCCCTTGTCCGCCCCTCTTTGCCCTTGTCCGCCCCTCTTTGCCCTTGTCCGCCCCTCTTTGCCCTTGTCCGCCCCTCTTTGCCCTTGTCCGCCCCTCTTTGCCCTTGTCCGCCCCTCTTTGCCCTTGTCCGCCCCTCTTTGCCCTTGTCCGCCCCTCTTTGCCCTTGTCCGCCCCTCTTTGCCCTTGTCCGCCCCTCTTTGCCCTTGTCCGCCCCTCTTTGCCCTTGTCCGCCCCTCTTTGCCCTTGTCCGCCCCTCTTTGCCCTTGTCCGCCCCTCTTTGCCCTTGTCCGCCCCTCTTTGCCCTTGTCCGCCCCTCTTTGCCCTTGTCCGCCCCTCTTTGCCCTTGTCCGCCCCTCTTTGCCCTTGTCCGCCCCTCTTTGCCCTTGTCCGCCCCTCTTTGCCCTTGTCCGCCCCTCTTTGCCCTTGTCCGCCCCTCTTTGCCCTTGTCCGCCCCTCTTTGCCCTTGTCCGCCCCTCTTTGCCCTTGTCCGCCCCTCTTTGCCCTTGTCCGCCCCTCTTTGCCCTTGTCCGCCCCTCTTTGCCCTTGTCCGCCCCTCTTTGCCCTTGTCCGCCCCTCTTTGCCCTTGTCCGCCCCTCTTTGCCCTTGTCCGCCCCTCTTTGCCCTTGTCCGCCCCTCTTTGCCCTTGTCCGCCCCTCTTTGCCCTTGTCCGCCCCTCTTTGCCCTTGTCCGCCCCTCTTTGCCCTTGTCCGCCCCTCTTTGCCCTTGTCCGCCCCTCTTTGCCCTTGTCCGCCCCTCTTTGCCCTTGTCCGCCCCTCTTTGCCCTTGTCCGCCCCTCTTTGCCCTTGTCCGCCCCTCTTTGCCCTTGTCCGCCCCTCTTTGCCCTTGTCCGCCCCTCTTTGCCCTTGTCCCCCATTTTCCGCACTTGTCCGCCCCTCTTTGCCCTTGTCCGCCCCTCTTTGCCCTTGTCCGCCCCTCTTTGCCCTTGTCCGCCCCTCTTTGCCCTTGTCCGCCCCTCTTTGCCCTTGTCCGCCCCTCTTTGCCCTTGTCCCCCATTTTCCGCACTTGTCCGCCCCTCTTTGCCCTTGTCCGCCCCTCTTTGCCCTTGTCCGCCCCTCTTTGCCCTTGTCCGCCCCTCTTTGCCCTTGTCCGCCCCTCTTTGCCCTTGTCCGCCCCTCTTTGCCCTTGTCCGCCCCTCTTTGCCCTTGTCCGCCCCTCTTTGCCCTTGTCCGCCCCTCTTTGCCCTTGTCCGCCCCTCTTTGCCCTTGTCCGCCCCTCTTTGCCCTTGTCCGCCCCTCTTTGCCCTTGTCCGCCCCTCTTTGCCCTTGTCCGCCCCTCTTTGCCCTTGTCCGCCCCTCTTTGCCCTTGTCCGCCCCTCTTTGCCCTTGTCCGCCCCTCTTTGCCCTTGTCCCGCATTTTCCGCCCTTGTCCGCCCCTCTTTGCCCTTGTCCCGCATTTTCCGCCCTTGTCCGCCCCTCTTTGCCCTTGTCCGCCCCTCTTTGCCCTTGTCCGCCCCTCTTTGCCCTTGTCCGCCCCTCTTTGCCCTAGTCCGCCCCTCTTTGCCCTAGTCCGCCCCTCTTTGCCCTAGTCCGCCCCTCTTTGCCCTAGTCCGCCCCTCTTTGCCCTAGTCCGCCCCTCTTTGCCCTTGGCCGCCCCTCTTTGCCCTTGGCCGCCCCTCTTTGCCCTTGTCCGCCCCTCTTTGCCCTTGTCCGCCCCTCTTTGCCCTTGTCCGCCCCTCTTTGCCCTTGTCCGCCCCTCTTTGCCCTTGTCCGCCCCTCTTTGCCCTTGTCCGCCCCTCTTTGCCCTTGTCCGCCCCTCTTTGCCCTTGTCCGCCCCTCTTTGCCCTTGTCCGCCCCTCTTTGCCCTTGTCCGCCCCTCTTTGCCCTTGTCCCCCATTTTCCGCACTTGTCCGCCCCTCTTTGCCCTTGTCCGCCCCTCTTTGCCCTTGTCCGCCCCTCTTTGCCCTTGTCCGCCCCTCTTTGCCCTTGTCCGCCCCTCTTTGCCCTTGTCCGCCCCTCTTTGCCCTGGTCCCGTATTCTCCGTGGTTGACCGCCCCTCTTTGCCCTTGTCCGCCCCTCTTTGCCCTTGTCCGCCCCTCTTTGCCCTTGTCCGCCCCTCTTTGCCCTTGTCCCGTATTCTCCGCAATTCTCCGCCCCTCTTTGCCCTTGTCCGAAACTCTTTGCCCTTGTCCCATATTCTCCTCCCTTGTCCGCCCCTCTTTGCCCTTGTCCGCACCTCTTTGCCCTTGTCCGACCCCCTTTGCCCTTGTCCGACCCCCTTTGCCCTTGTCCGACCCCCTTTGCCCTTGGACCGTATCCTCCGCACTTGTTCGACCCTCTTTGCACTTGTCCGCCCCTCCATGCCCTTTTCTGCCCCTCTTTGCCTTTGTCCACCCCTCTTTGCCCTTTTCCGCCCCTCTTTGCCCTTTTCCGCCCCTCTTTGCCCTTGTCCGACCCTCTTTGCCCTTGTCTCGTATTCTCCGCATTTGTCCGCCCCTTTTTGCCCTTGTCCGCCAATCTTTGCCATTGTCCCTTATTCTCCGTACTTGTCCGCCACTCTTTGCCCTTGTTCGCCCCTCTTTGCCCTCGTTTGCACCTCTTTGCCCTTGTCCCGTTATCTCAGTACTTGTCCGCCCCTCTTTGCCCTAGTCAGCCCCTCATTGCCCTTGTCCACCACTCCTTGCACTAGTCCTCCCATCTTTGCCCTTGTCCGCCCCTCTTTGCCATTGTCCCATATTCTCCAGAATTGTCCGATCCTCTTTGTCCTTGTCCGCCCCTCTTTGTCCTTGTCCGCCCCTATTTGTCCTTGTCCGCCCCTCTTTCCCTTGTCTTTATTCTCCGCACTTGTCCGCCCCTCTTTGGCCTTGTCGGCCCCTCTTTGCCCTTGTCCAGTATTCTCCGCACTTGTCCGCACCTCTTTGCCCTTGTCCACACTTCTTTGCCATTGTCCGCCCCTCTTTTCCCTTGTCTCGTATTCTCCGCACTTGTCCGCCCCTCTTTGCCCTTGTCCGCCCCTCTTTGCCCTTGTCCGCCCCTCTTTGCCCTTGTCCGCCCCTCTTTGCCCTTGTCCGCCCCTCTTTGCACTTGTCCCTTATTCTCCGCACTTGTCCGCCACTCTTTGCCCTTGTTTCCCCCTCTTTTCCCTTGTCCGCTCCTCTTTGCCCTTGTCCCGTATTCTCCGCTATTGTCCGCACCTCTTTTCCCTTGTCCGCCCCTCCTTGCTCTTTTCCGCCCCTCTTTGCCTTTGTCCGCCCCTCTTTGCCTTTGTCCGCCCCTCTTTGCCCTTGTCCGCCCCTCTTTGCCCTTGTCCGCCCCTCTTTGCCCTTGTCCGCCCCTCTTTGCCCTTGTCCGCCCCTCTTTGCCCTTGTCCGCCCCTCTTTGCCCTTGTCCGCCCCTCTTTGCCCTTGTCCGCCCCTCTTTGCCCTTGTCCGCCCCTCTTTGCCCTTGTCCGCCCCTCTTTGCCCTTGTCCGCCCCTCTTTGCCCTTGTCCGCCCCTCTTTGCCCTTGTCCGCCCCTCTTTGCCCTTGTCCGCCCCTCTTTGCCCTTGTCCGCCCCTCTTTGCCCTTGTCCGCCCCTCTTTGCCCTTGTCCGCCCCTCTTTGCCCTTGTCCGCCCCTCTTTGCCCTTGTCCGCCCCTCTTTGACCTTGTCCGCCCCTCTTTGCCCTTGTCCGCCCTCTTTGCCCTTGTCCTGTATTCTCCGCCCTTTTCCGCCCCTCTTTGCACTTGTCTCGTATTCTCCGTACTTGTTCGCTCCTCTTTGCTCTTGTCCCGTATTCTCCGATCTTGTCCGACCCTCTTTGCCCTTGTGCTCCCCTATTTGCACTTCTGCGCACCTCTTTGCCCTTGTCCGACCCCCTTTGCCCTTGTCCGCACCTCTTTACACTTGTCCAGTATTCTCCGCACTTCTCTGCCCCTCTTTGCCCTTGTCCGCCCATCTTAGCCCTTGTCCGCCCATCTTAGCCCTTGTCCGCCCATCTTAGCCCTTGTCCGCCCATCTTAGCCCTTGTCCGCCCCTCTTTGCCCTTGTCCGCCCCTCTTTGCCCTTGTCCGCCCCTCTTTGCCCTTGTCCGCCCATCTTTGTCCTTGTCCACCCCTCTTTGAACTTGGCCGCCCCTCTTGCTCTTGTCCCTTATTCTCCGCACTTGTCCACACCTCTTTGCCCTTCTACGACCCTCTTTGCCCTTCTACGACCCTCTTTGCCCTTGTCCGCCCCTCTTTGCCCTTGTCCACTCCTCTTTTCCCTTGTCGGGCCCTCTTTGCCCTTGTCCGTACTTCTTTGCCCTTGTCCCGTATTCTCTGCATTTCTCCGCCCCTCTTTGCCATTGTCCACACCTCTTTGCCCTTGTCCCGTATTCTCCGCACTTGTCCGCCCCTCTTTGCTCTTGTCCCGTATTCTGCGAACTTCTCCGTCCCTCTTTGTCCTTGTCCACCCCTCTTTGCCCTTGTCCACCCATCTTTTCCCTTCTCCGTCCCTCTTTGCCCTTTTCCCGTATTCTCCGCACTTGTCCGCCCCTCTTTGCCCTTGTCCGAAACTCTTTGCCCTTGTCCCGTATTCTCCTCCCTTGTCCGTCCCTCTTTGCCCTTGTCCGTCCCTCTTTGCCCTTGTCCGTCCCTCTTTGCCCTTGTCCGCCCCTCTTTGCCCTTGTCCGCCCCTCTTTGCCCTTGTCCGCCCCTCTTTGCCCTTGTCCGCCCCTCTTTGCCCTTGTCCGCCCCTCTTTGCCCTTGTCCGCCCCTCTTTGCCCTTGTCCGCCCCTCTTTGCCCTTGTCCGCCCCTCTTTGCCCTTGTCCGTCCCTCTTTGCCCTTGTCCGTCCCTCTTTGCCCTTGTCCTGTATTCTCCGCCCTTTTCCGCCCCTCTTTGCACTTGTCCCGTATTCTCCGTACTTGTCCGCCCCTCTTTGCCCTTGTCCGCCCCTCTTTGCCCTTGTCCGCCCCTCTTTGCCCTTGTCCGCCCCTCTTTGCCCTTGTCCGCCCCTCTTTGCCCTTGTCCGCCCCTCTTTGCCCTTGTCCGCCCCTCTTTGCCCTTGTCCGCCCCTCTTTGCCCTTGTCCGCCCCTCTTTGCCCTTGTCCGCCCCTCTTTGCCCTTGTCCGCCCCTCTTTGCCCTTGTCCGCCCCTCTTTGCCCTTGTCCGCCCCTCTTTGCCCTTGTCCGCCCCTCTTTGCCCTTGTCCTGTATTCTCCGCCCTTTTCCGCCCCTCTTTGCACTTGTCCCGTATTCTCCGTACTTGTTCGCTCCTCTTTGCTCTTGTCCCGTATTCTCCGATCTTGTCCGACCCTCTTTGCCCTTGTGCTCCCCTATTTGCACTTCTGCGCACCTCTTTGCCCTTGTCCGACCCCCTTTGCCCTTGTCCGACCCCCTTTGCCCTTGTCCGCACCTCTTTACACTTGTCCAGTATTCTCCGCACTTCTCTGCCCCTCTTTGCCCTTGTCCGCCCCTCTTTGCCCTTGTCCGCCCCTCTTTGCCCTTGTCCGCCCCTCTTTGCCCTTGTCCGCCCCTCTTTGCCCTTGTCCGCCCCTCTTTGCCCTTGTCCGCCCCTCTTGCTCTTGTCCCTTATTCTCCGCACTTGTCCACACCTCTTTGCCCTTCTACGACCCTCTTTGCCATTGTCCGCCCCTCTTTGCCCTTGTCCACTCCTCTTTCCTCTTGTCGGCCCCTCTTTGCCCTTGTCCGCCCCTCTTTGCCCTTGTCCGCCCCTCTTTGCCCTTGTCCGCCCCTCTTTTCCCTTGTCCGGCCCTCTTTGCCCTTGTCCGTACTTCTTTGCCCTTGTCCCGTATTCTCTGCATTTCTCCGCCCCTCTTTGCCATTGTCCACACCTCTTTGCCCTTGTCCCGTATTCTCCGCACTTGTCCGCCCCTCTTTGCTCTTGTCCCGTATTCTGCGAACTTCTCCGTCCCTCTTTGTCCTTGTCCACCCCTCTTTGCACTTGTCCACCCCTCTTTTCCCTTCTCCGTCCCTCTTTGCCCTTTTCCCGTATTCTCCGCACTTGTCCGCCCCTCTTTGCCCTTGTCCGAAACTCTTTGCCCTTGTCCCGTATTCTCCTCCCTTGTCCGCCCCTCTTTGCCCTTGTCCGTCCCTCTTTGCCCTTGTCCGCACCTCTTTGTCCTTGTCCCGTATTCTCCGCACTTCTGAACCCCTCTTCGCCCTTGTCCGCCCCTCTTTGCACTTTTCTGCCCCTCTTTGCCTTTGGCCCGTATTCTCTGCACTTGTCCGCCCCTCTTTCCCCTTGTCCCGTATTCTCCGCACTTGTCCGCCCCTCTTAGGCCTTGTCTGCCCCTCTTTATCTTTTTCAGCCCCTCTTTGAACTTGTCCTGTATTCTACGCACTTTTCCGCCCCTCTTTGCCCTTGTCCGCCCCTCTTTGCCCTTGTCCGCCCCTCTTTGCCCTTTTCCGCCCCTCTTTGCCCTTTTCCGCCCCTCTTTGCCCTTTTCCGCCCCTCTTTGCCCTTTTCCGCCCCTCTTTGCCCTTGTCCGCCCCTCTTTGCCCTTGTCCGCCCCTCTTTGCCCTTGTCCGCCCCTCTTTGCCCTTGTCCGATCGTCTTTGCAATTGTCCGCCCCTCATTGCCCTTGTCCGTCCCTCTTTGCCCTTGTCCCGTATTCTCCGCACTTCTCCGCCCCTCTTTACCCTTGTCCGTCTCTCTTTGCCCTTGTCCACACCTCATTGATATTTGCGCCCCTCTTTGCCCTTGTCTGCCCCTCTTTGCCCCTGTACGCCCCTCTTTCCCCTTGTCTGCCCCTCTTTGCATTTGTCCCGTATTCTCCGCCTTATCCGCTTCTATTTGCACTTGTCTGCCCCTCCTTGCAATTGTCCGACCCTCTTTGCCCTTGTCCACCTCTCTTTGCCCTTGTCCGCCACTCTTTGTCCTTTTCGCGTATTCTCTGCCCTGGTCTGCCCCTCTTTGCCTTTGTGCCGTATTCGCCGCCCTTGTCTGCCCCTCTTTGCTGTTGTCCCGTATTCTCTGATCTTGTCCGACCCTCTTGTCCCTTGTTCCATATTCTCCGACATTGTGCGCCCCTGTTTGCCCTAGTGCGCCCCTGTTTGCCCTAGTGCGCCCCTGTTTGCCCTTGTCCGCCCCTTTTTGCCCTTGTCCGCCCCTCTTTGCACTTGTGCTCCCCTATTTGCCCTTGTGCGCACCTCTTCGCCCATGTCTGCCCTTCTTTGCCTTTGTCCGCCCCTCTTTGCCCTTGTCCGCCCCTCTTTGCCCTTGTCCGATCGTCTTTGCAATTGTCCGCCCCTCATTGCCCTTGTCCGTCCCTCTTTGCCCTTGTCCCGTATTCTCCGCACTTCTCCGCCCCTCTTTACCCTTGTCCGTCTCTCTTTGCCCTTGTCCACACCTCATTGATATTTGCGCCCCTCTTTGCCCTTGTCTGCCCCTCTTTGCCCCTGTACGCCCCTCTTTCCCCTTGTCTGCCCCTCTTTGCATTTGTCCCGTATTCTCCGCCTTATCCGCTTCTATTTGCACTTGTCTGCCCCTCCTTGCAATTGTCCGACCCTCTTTGCCCTTGTCCACCTCTCTTTGCCCTTGTCCGCCACTCTTTGTCCTTTTCGCGTATTCTCTGCCCTGGTCTGCCCCTCTTTGCCTTTGTGCCGTATTCGCCGCCCTTGTCTGCCCCTCTTTGCTGTTGTCCCGTATTCTCTGATCTTGTCCGACCCTCTTGTCCCTTGTTCCATATTCTCCGACATTGTGCGCCCCTGTTTGCCCTAGTGCGCCCCTGTTTGCCCTAGTGCGCCCCTGTTTGCCCTTGTCCGCCCCTTTTTGCCCTTGTCCGCCCCTCTTTGCACTTGTGCTCCCCTATTTGCCCTTGTGCGCACCTCTTCGCCCATGTCTGCCCTTCTTTGCCTTTGTCCGCCCCTCTTTGCCCTTGTCTGACTCTCTTTGCCCTTGTCCGTACTTCTTTGGCCTTGTCCCGTATTCTCTGCATTTCTCCGCCCCTCTTTGTCCTTGTTCGCCCCTCTTTGCCCTTGTGCGCACTTCTTTGCCCTTGTGTTCCCCTCTTTGCCTTTGTCCGCCCCTCTTTTCCCTTGTCCGCTCCTCTTTGGCCTTGTCCCCTATTCTCCGCACTTGTCCGCCTCATCTTTCCCCTTGTCCGCCCCATCTTTCCCATTGTCCGCCTCTCTTTGCACTTGTCCGCATCTCTTTGAATTTGTCCGCCCCTCTTTGCACTTGCCCCTAATTCTCCGCACTTGTCCGCCCCTCTTTGCCCTTGTCCGCACCTCTTTGCCCTTTTCTGCCCCTGTTTCCCATAGTCCGACACTCTTTGCCCTTGTCCGCCCCTCTTTGCCCTTGTCCCTTATTCTCTGCACTTGTCCGACCCTCTTTGTTTTTGTCCGCCCCTCTTTGACTTTGTTCGCTCCTCTTTCCCTTGTCCCGTATTCTCCGCACTTCTCCGCCCCTCTTTGCCCTTGTCCGCTCCTCTTTACCCTTGTCCGCCCCTCTTTGCCCTTGGCCGCCCCTCTTTGCCCTTTTCCCCCATTCTCCGCACCTGTCTGCCCCTCTTTGAACCTGTGTGCCTTCTTTGCCCTTGTCCCATATTTTCCGCACTTTTCCACCCCTCTTTGCCCTTCTCCGACCCTCTTTGCGCTTGTCCGAACTCTTTGCCCTTGTTTGCCCCTCTTTGCACTTGTCCGAAACTCTTTGCCCTTGCCCCGTATTCTTTGCCCTTGTACGACCCTCTTTGCACTTGCCCCGTATTCTCCGCAATTGTCCAACCCTCTTTGCCCTTGTCCGATCGTCTTTGCAATTGTCCGCCCCTCATTGCCCTTGTCCGTCCCTCTTTGCCCTTGTCCCGTATTCTCCGCACTTCTCCGCCCCTCTTTACCCTTGTCCGCCTCTCTTTGCCGTTGTCCACACCTCGTTGATATTTGCGCCCCTCTTTG
Organism: Phaenicophaeus curvirostris; assembly: GCF_032191515.1. Classification (NCBI taxonomy): domain Eukaryota; kingdom Metazoa; phylum Chordata; class Aves; order Cuculiformes; family Cuculidae; genus Phaenicophaeus; species Phaenicophaeus curvirostris. Next base: position 218,472 of record NW_027206837.1, read on the forward strand.
CCCTTGTCTGCCCCTCTTTGCCCTTGTCTGCCCCTCTTTGCCCTTGTCTGCCCCTCTTTGCCCTTGTCTGCCCCTCTTTGCCCTTGTCTGCCCCTCTTTGCCCTTGTCTGCCCCTCTTTGCATTTGTCCCGTATTCTCCGCCTTATCCGCATCTATTTGCACTTGTCTGCCCCTCTTTGCAATTGTCCGCCCCTCTTTGCAATTGTCCGCCCCTCTTTGTCTTTGTCCGCACCTCTTTGCCCTTGTCCGAACCTCTTTGCCCTTGTCCGAACCTCTTTGCCCTTGTCCACCCCTCTTTGCCCTTGTCCACCCCTCTTTGCCCTTGTCCACCCCTCTTTGCCCTTGTCCACCCCTCTTTGCCCTTGTCCACCCCTCTTTGCCCTTGTCCACCCCTCTTTGCCCTTGTCCACCCCTCTTTGCCCTTGTCCACCCCTCTTTGCCCTTGTCCACCCCTCTTTGCCCTTGTCCACCCCTCTTTGCCCTTGTCCACCCCTCTTTGCCCTTGTCCACCCCTCTTTGCCCTTGTCCACCCCTCTTTGCCCTTGTCCACCCCTCTTTGCCCTTGTCCCATATTATCCTCCCTTTTCCGCCCCTCTTTGCCCTTGTCCCGTATTCTCCGCACTTGTCCGACCGTCTTTGCTCTTGTCCCTTATTCTCCACCCTTGTCTGCCCCTCTTTGCCTTTGTCCCGTATTCTCCGCCCTTGTCCGCCCCTCTTTGCTGTTGTCCCGTATTCTCCAATCTTGTCCGAACCTCTTTGCCCTTGTTCCGTATTCTCCGACATTGTGCGCCCCTCTTTGCCCTTGTCCGCCCCTCTTTGCCCTTGTCCGCCCCTCTTTGCCCTTGTCCGCCCCTCTTTGCCCTTGTCTGACCCTCTTTGAACTTGTCCAGTATTCTCCGCACTTCTCTGCCCCTCTTTGCTCTTGTCTGCCCATTTTTGCCCTTTTCCGCCCCTCTTTGCCCTTTTCCGCCCCTCTTTGCCCTTTTCCGCCCCTCTTTGCCCTTTTCCGCCCCTCTTTGCCCTTGTCTGCCCCTCTTTGCCCTTGTCCGCCCCTCTTTGCACTTGTCCTTTATTCTCCGCACTTGTCCACACCTCTTTGCTCTTCTACGCCCCTCTTTGCCCTTGTCCGCCCCTCTTTACCCCTTTCCGCCCCCTTTGCACTTGTTCGCCCTTCTTTGCTCATGACTGCCCATTTTTGCCCTTGTCCGTGCCTGTTTGCCCTTGTCCCGTATTCTCCGCCTTTGTCCGCACCTCTTTGCACTTGTCCCATATTCTCCACCCTTTTACGCCCCTCTTTTCCCTTGTCCCGTATTCTCTGCCCTTGACCGCCACTCTTTGCCCTTGTCCCGTATTCTTCACTTATCTGCCCCTCTCTGCACTTGTCCGCCCCTCTTTGCCCTTGTCCGCCCCTCTTTTTACTTGTCCCGTATTCTCAGCACTTCTCAGTCACTCTTTGCACTTGTCCGACCGTCCTTGCCCTTGATCGCCCCTCTTTGCCCTTGTCCACCCCTCTTTGCCCCTGTCCCGTACTCTCCGCAATACTCTGCCCCGTATTTGCCCCGTCCGCCATTTTCTGCCCTTGTCCTCCCCTCTTTGCCCTTGTCTGCCCTTCTTTGCTCTTGTCGGCCCCTCCTTGTCCTTATAAGACCCCTTTGCCCTTCCCCGCCGTCTTTGCCCTTATCCGCCCCTCTTTGCCCTTGTCCGGCCTTCTTTGCCCTTGTCCCATGTTCTCCGCACTTCTCCGCACCGCTTAAACTTTTCCGCCTCTCTTTGCCCTTGTCAACCTCTCTTTGCCCTTCTCCCGTATTCTCCACAATTCTCCGCCTCTTCTTTGCCCTTGTCCGCCCCTCTTTCCCCTTGTCCGCCCCTCTTTCCCCTTGTCCGCCCCTCTTTCCCCTTGTCCGCCCCTCTTTCCCCTTGTCCGCCCCTCTTTCCCCTTGTCCGCCCCCCTTTGCCCTTGTCCGCCCCCTTTGCCCTTCTCCGCCCCCTTTGCCCTTGTCCGCCCCCTTTGCCCTTGTCCGCCCCTCTTTGCCCTTGTCCACCCCTCTTTGCCCTTGTCCGCCCCTCTTTTCTTTTGTCTGCCCCTCTTTGCACTTGTCCGCACCTCTTTGCCTTGTCCGCACCTCTTTGCCTTGTCGGCACCTCTTTGCCCTTGTCCCGTATTCTCCGCACTTGTCCGCCCCTCTTTGCCCTTGTCCGCCCCTCTTTGCCCTTGTCCACCCCTCTTTGCCCTTTTCCCGTATTCTCCGCAATTCTCCGCCCCTCTTTGCCCTTGTCCGCACCTCTTTGCACTTGTCCCGGAGTCTCCACTCTTTTCCTCCCGTATTTGCCCTTGTACGTCCCTCTTTGCCCTTGTACGTCCCTCTTTGCCCTTGTCCCTTATTCTCCGCCCCTCTTTGCTCTTGTCCGCCCCTCTTTGCCCTTGTCATCTCCTCTTTGCCCTTGGCTGCCCCTCTATGCCCTTGTCCACCCCTCTTTGCACGTCTCCGCCCCCCTTTGCATTTGTTCTCCTCTCTTTGCCCTTGTCCGAACCTCTTTGCCCTTGTTTCGTATTCTCCGCACTTCTCCACTCCTACTTGCCTTTGTTCTCCCCTCTTTGCCGTTGTTCTCCCCTCTTTGCACTTGTTCGCCCATCTTTGCCGTTGTGCGCCCCTCTTTGCTCTTGTCCGCCCATCTTTTCCCTTGTCCACCCCTTTTTGCACTTCTCCGCACCTCTTTGCTCTTGTCCGCCACTCTTTGCCCTTGTCCACCCCTCTTTGCCCTTCTCCCGTATTCTCCACAATTCTCCGCCTCTTCTTTGCCCTTGTCCGCCCCTCTTTGCCCTTGTCCGCCCCTCTTTGCCCTTGTCCGCCCCTCTTTGCCCTTGTCCGCCCCCTTTGCCCTTGTCCGCCCCTCTTTGCCCTTGTCCGCCCCTCTTTGCCCTTGTCCGCCCCTCTTTGCCCTTGTCCGCCCCTCTTTGCCCTTGTCCGCCCCTCTTTGCCCTTGTCCGCCCCTCTTTGCCCTTGTCCGCCCCTCTTTGCCCTTGTCCGCCCCTCTTTTCTTTTGTCCGCCCCTCTTTGCACTTGTCCGCACCTCTTTGCCTTGTCCGCACCTCTTTGCACTTGTCCCGGAGTCTCCACACTTTTCCTCCCCTCTTTGCCCTTGTCCGTCCATCTTTTCCCTTGTCCCGTGTTCTCCGCCCCTCTTTGCTCTTCTCCGCCCCTCTTTGCTCTTCTCCGCCCCTCTTTGCTCTTCTCCGCCCCTCTTTGCTCTTCTCCGCCCCTCTTTGCTCTTCTCCGCCCCTCTTTGCTCTTCTCCGCCCCTCTTTGCTCTTCTCCGCCCCTCTTTGCTCTTCTCCGCCCCTCTTTGCTCTTCTCCGCCCCTCTTTGCTCTTCTCCGCCCCTCTTTGCTCTTCTCCGCCCCTCTTTGCTCTTCTCCGCCCCTCTTTGCTCTTCTCCGCCCCTCTTTGCTCTTCTCCGCCCCTCTTTGCTCTTCTCCGCCCCTCTTTGCTCTTCTCCGCCCCTCTTTGCTCTTCTCCGCCCCTCTTTGCTCTTCTCCGCCCCTCTTTGCTCTTCTCCGCCCCTCTTTGCTCTTCTCCGCCCCTCTTTGCTCTTCTCCGCCCCTCTTTGCTCTTCTCCGCCCCTCTTTGCTCTTCTCCGCCCCTCTTTGCTCTTCTCCGCCCCTCTTTGCTCTTCTCCGCCCCTCTTTGCTCTTCTCCGCCCCTCTTTGCTCTTCTCCGCCCCTCTTTGCTCTTCTCCGCCCCTCTTTGCTCTTCTCCGCCCCTCTTTGCTCTTCTCCGCCCCTCTTTGCTCTTCTCCGCCCCTCTTTGCTCTTCTCCGCCCCTCTTTGCTCTTCTCCGCCCCTCTTTGCTCTTCTCCGCCCCTCTTTGCTCTTCTCCGCCCCTCTTTGCTCTTCTCCGCCCCTCTTTGCTCTTCTCCGCCCCTCTTTGCTCTTCTCCGCCCCTCTTTGCTCTTCTCCGCCCCTCTTTGCTCTTCTCCGCCCCTCTTTGCTCTTCTCCGCCCCTCTTTGCTCTTCTCCGCCCCTCTTTGCTCTTCTCCGCCCCTCTTTGCTCTTCTCCGCCCCTCTTTGCTCTTCTCCGCCCCTCTTTGCTCTTCTCCGCCCCTCTTTGCTCTTCTCCGCCCCTCTTTGCTCTTCTCCGCCCCTCTTTGCTCTTCTCCGCCCCTCTTTGCTCTTCTCCGCCCCTCTTTGCTCTTCTCCGCCCCTCTTTGCTCTTCTCCGCCCCTCTTTGCTCTTCTCCGCCCCTCTTTGCTCTTCTCCGCCCCTCTTTGCTCTTCTCCGCCCCTCTTTGCTCTTCTCCGCCCCTCTTTGCTCTTCTCCGCCCCTCTTTGCTCTTCTCCGCCCCTCTTTGCTCTTCTCCGCCCCTCTTTGCTCTTCTCCGCCCCTCTTTGCTCTTCTCCGCCCCTCTTTGCTCTTCTCCGCCCCTCTTTGCTCTTCTCCGCCCCTCTTTGCTCTTCTCCGCCCCTCTTTGCTCTTCTCCGCCCCTCTTTGCTCTTCTCCGCCCCTCTTTGCTCTTCTCCGCCCCTCTTTGCTCTTCTCCGCCCCTCTTTGCTCTTCTCCGCCCCTCTTTGCTCTTCTCCGCCCCTCTTTGCTCTTCTCCGCCCCTCTTTGCTCTTCTCCGCCCCTCTTTGCTCTTCTCCGCCCCTCTTTGCTCTTCTCCGCCCCTCTTTGCTCTTCTCCGCCCCTCTTTGCTCTTCTCCGCCCCTCTTTGCTCTTCTCCGCCCCTCTTTGCTCTTCTCCGCCCCTCTTTGCTCTTCTCCGCCCCTCTTTGCTCTTCTCCGCCCCTCTTTGCTCTTCTCCGCCCCTCTTTGCTCTTCTCCGCCCCTCTTTGCTCTTCTCCGCCCCTCTTTGCTCTTCTCCGCCCCTCTTTGCTCTTCTCCGCCCCTCTTAGCACTTGGCTGCCCTTCTATGCACTTGTCCACCCCTCTTTGCCCTTTTCCCGTGTTGTCCATCCTTCTCCGCAGCTCTTTGCACTTGTCCCGTATTCTCCGACCTTGTCAGCCCCTCTTTGCCCTTGCCCCGTATTCTCCGCCATTGTCAGCCCCTCTTTGCCCTTGTCTACCCCTCTTTGCTCTTGTCCCGTATTCTCCGCAAGTCTCCGCCCCTATTTGCCTTTGTCCGAATCTCTTTGCCCTTGTCCCGTGTTCTCCGCACTTCTCTTCCCCTCTTTGCCCTTGTCCGCCCCTCTTTGCCCTTGTCCACCTCTCTTTGCCCTTGTCCGCCACTCTTTGCCCTTGTCCCTTATTCTCCGCACTTGTCCGCTCTTCTTTTATTTTGTCCGCCCCTCTTTGCCCTTGTCCGCCCCTCTTTGCACTTGCCCGCCCCTCTTTGCACTTGCCCGCCCCTCTTTGCCCTTGTCCACCCCTCTTTGCCCTTGTCCACCCCTCTTTGCACTTCTCCGCCCCTCTTTAAACTTGTCCGCCCCCATTGCCCTTGTCCGACCCTCTTTGCCCTTGTCCGCCTCTCTATGACCTTGTATGCCCCCTTTACCCTTGTTCGCCCCTCTTTGCCCTTGTTCGCCCCTCTTTGCCCTTGTTCGCCCCTCTTTGCCCTTGTTCGCCCCTCTTTGCCCTTGTCCGTCCCTCTTTTCCCTTGTCCCGTATTCTCCGCCCCTCTTTGCTCTTCTCCGCCCCTCTTTGCCCTTGTCAGCTCCTCTTTGCACTTGGCTGCCCCTCTATGCACTTGTCCACCCCTCTTTGCCCTTTTCCCGTGTTCTCCACCCTTCTCCGCAGCTCTTTGCACTTGTCACGTATTCTCCGATCTTGTCAGCCCCTCTTTGCCGTTGCCCCGTATTCTCCGCCGTTGTCAGCCCCTCTTTGCCCTTGTTTACCCCTCTTTGCTCTTGTCCCATATTCTCGAACTTCTTCTCCCCTCTTTGCCTTTGTCCGAATCTCTTTGCCCTTGTCCCGTATTCTCCGCACTTCTCCTCCCCTTTTTGCCCTTGTCCGCCTCTCTTTGCCCTTGTCCGCCTCTCTTTGCCCTTGTCCGCCCCTCTTTGCTCTTGTCCCCTATTCTCCGCACTTGTCCGCCCCTCTTTGCCCTTGTCCGCCCCTCTTTGCCCTTGTCCGCCCCTCTTTGCCCTTGTCCGCCCCTCTTTGCCCTTGTCCGCCCCTCTTTGCCCTTGTCCGCCCCTCTTTGCCCTTGTCCGCCCCTCTTTGCCCTTGTCCGCCCCTCTTTGCCCTTGTCCGCCCCTCTTTGCCCTTGTCCGCCCCTCTTTGCCCTTGTCCGCCCCTCTTTGCCCTTGTCCGCCCCTCTTTGCCCTTGTCCGCCCCTCTTTGCCCTTGTCCGCCCCTCTTTGCCCTTGTCCGACCCTCTTTGCCCTTGTCCGCCCCTCTTTGCCCTTGTCCGCCCCTCTTTGCCCTTGTCCGCCCCTCTTTGCCCTTGTCCGCCCCTCTTTGCCCTTGTCCGCCCCTCTTTGCCCTTGTCCGCCCCTCTTTGCCCTTGTCCGCCCCTCTTTGCCCTTGTCCGCCCCTCTATGACCTTGTCCGCCCCTCTTTGCCCTTGTACGCCCCCTTTGCCCTTGTTCGCCCGTCTTTCCCGTTGTCCGCTCCTCTTTGCACTTGTCCGCCCCTCTTTGCCCTTGTCTGCTAATCTCCACACTTTTCCGCCCCTCTTTGCCCTTGTCCGACCTGCTTTGCCCTTGTCCGTCCGTCTTTGCACTTGTCCTCCCGTCTTTGCCCTTGTCTGCCCATCTTTGAATTTGTCCAGCCCTCTTTGCTCTTGTCCCATATTCTCCGCACTTCTCCTTCCCTCTTTGCCCTTGTCCGCTCCTCTTTGCCCTTGTCCGCTCCTCTTTGCCCTTGTCTGCCCATCTTTGTCCTTGTCCGCCCCTCTTTGCCGTTGTCTGCCCATCTTTGTCCTTGTCCGCCCCTCTTGCCCTTGTCCACCCCATTTTACCCTTGTCCCGTATTCTCCGCACTTGTCCATCCCTCCTTGCACTTGTCCCGTATTCTCCGCACTTCTCCGCCCCTCTCTGCCCTTGTCCGCCCCTCTTTGCCCTTGTCCCTTATTCTCCGTACTTGTCTGCCCTTCTTGGACTTTGTCCTGTATTCACCGCACTTCTCCGCCCGTCTTGTCCCTTGTCCGCCTCTCTTTGCCCTTTTGCGCCCGTCTTTGCCTTTGTCCGCCCTTCTTTGCTCTTGTCCGCCCCTCTTTGTCCTTTTCCGGTGTTCTCCGCCCTTGTCCGCCCCTCTTTGCACTTGTCCCTTTTTCTCCGCAATTCTCCGCCCCACTTTGCCCTTCTCCGCCCCTCTTTGCCGTGGTCCGCCCCTCTTTGCCCTTGTCCCGTATTTTCCACACTTGTACGCTCTTCTTTGCCCTTGTCCAACACTCTTTGCACTTGTCCACACCTCTTTGCCCTTGCCGCGTATTCTCCGCCCTTGTCCAACCATCTTTCCACTTGCCCCGTATTCTCCGCACTTGTCCTCTCCCCTTTGCGCTTGTCCGCCACTCTTTGCCCTTGTCCGCCCCTCTTTGCCAATGTCTGCCCCTCTTTGCCATTGTCCCATATTCTCCCATACTCTCTTTGCCAAAATCGCATTATTAGGCGAAAGTAAGTTACAATTCAGTACCCTATCCTAAAGCTTGATGTTAGGAGGGAATCTGCAGATTGCAGTGAAAGCGCTTCCAGAGGGGAGTCTAATGAGGGCAAACATTTGATGGTAGCAGCTTCCCTGCGGGAGATACTCTCTTTGCCAAAATCGCATTATTAGGCGAAAGTAAGTTACAATTCAGTACCCTATCCTAAAGCTTGCTGTTAGGAGGGAATCTGCAGCTTGCAGTGAAAGCGCTTCCAGAGGGGAGTCTAATGAGGGCAAATATTTGATGGTAGCATCTTCCCTACGGGAGGTATTCTCTTTGCCAAAATCGCCTTTTTAGCCGCAGTTAAGTTACAATTCAGTACCCTATCCTAAAGCTTGCTGTTAGGAGGGAATCTGCAGCTTGCAGTGAAAGCGCTTCCAGAATGGAGTCTAATGAGGGCAAACATTTGATGGTAGCAGCTTCCCTGCGGGAGATACTCTCTTTGCCAAAATCGCATTATTAGGCGAAAGTAAGTTACAATTCAGTACCCTATCCTAAAGCTTGCTGTTAGGAGGGAATCTGCAGCTTGCAGTGAAAGCGCTTCCAGAGGGGAGTCTAATGACGGCAAACATTTGATGGTAGCAGCTTCCCTGCTGGAGATACTCTCTTTGCCAAAATCGCATTATTAGCCGCAGTTAAGTTACAATTCAGTACCTTATCCTAAAGCTTGCTGTTAGGAGGGAATCTGCAGCTTGCAGTGAAAGCGCTTCCAGAGGGGAGTCTAATGAGGGCAAATATTTGATGGTAACAGCTTCCCTGCGGGAGAAATTCTCTTTGCCAAAATCGCCTTATTAGCCGCAGTTAAGTTACAATTCAGTACCCTATCCTAAAGCTTGCTGTTAGGAGGGAATCTGCAGCTTGCAGTGAAAGCGCTTCCAGAGGGGAGTCTAATGAGGGCAAACATTTGATGGTAACAGCTTCCCTGCGGGAGATATTCTCTTTGCCAAAATCGCGTTATTAGGCGAAAGTAAGTTACAATTCAGTACCCTATCCTAAAGCTTGCTGTTAGGAGGGAATCTGCAGCTTGCAGTGAAAGCGCTTCCAGATTGGAGTCTAATGAGGGCAAACATTTGATGGTAGCAGCTTCCCTGCAGGATATGTTCTCTTTTCCGAAATCGCCTTATTATCCGCAGTTAAGTTACAATTCAGTACCCTATCCTAAAGCTTGCTGTTAGGAGGGAATCTGCAGCTTGCAGTGAAAGCGCTTCCAGAGGGGAGTCTAATGAGGGCAAACATTTGATGGTAACAGCTTCCCTGCGGGAGATATTCTCTTTGCCAAAATCGCCTTATTAGGCGAAAGTAAGTTACAATTCAGTACCCTATCCTAAAGCTTGCTGTTAGGAGGGAATCTGCAGCTTGCAGTGAAAGCGCTTCCAGAGGCGAGTCTAATGAGGGCAAACATTTGATGGTAGCAGCTTCCCTGCGGGAGATAGTTTCTTTTCCAAAATCTCATTATTAGCCGCAGTTAAGATACAATTCAGAACACTATCCTAAAGCTTGCTGTTAGGAGGGAATCTGCAGCTTGCAGTGAAAGCGCTTCCAGAGGGGAGTCTAATGAGGGCAAACATTTGATGGTAGCAGCTTCCCTGCGGGAGATATTCTCTTTGCCAAAATCGCCTTATTAGCCGCAGTTAAGATACAATTCAGAACACTATCCTAAAGCTTGCTGTTAGGAGGGAATCTGCAGCTTGCAGTGAAAGCGCTTCCAGAGGGGAGTCTAATGAGGGCAAACATTTGATGGTAGCAGCTTCCCTGCGGGAGATACTCTCTTTGCCATAATCGCATTATTAGGCGAAAGTAAGTTACAATTCAGTACCCTATCCTAAAGCTTGCTGTTAGGAGGGAATCTGCAGCTTGCAGTGAAAGCACTTCCAGAGGGGAGTCTAATGAGGGCAAAGATTTGATGGTAGCAGCTTCCCTGCGGGAGATACTCTCTTTGCCAAAATCGCATTATTAGGCGAAAGTAAGTTACAATTCAGTACCCTATCCTAAAGCTTGCTGTTAGGAGGGAATCTGCAGCTTGCAGTGAAAGCGCTTCCAGAGGGGAGTCTAATGAGGGCAAATATTTGATGGTAGCATCTTCCCTACGGGACATATTCTCTTTGCCAAAATCGCCTTTTTAGCCGCAGTTAAGTTACAATTCAGTACCCTATCCTAAAGCTTGCTGTTAGGAGGGAATCTGCAGCTTGCAGTGAAAGCGCTTCCAGAATGGAGTCTAATGAGGGCAAACATTTGATGGTAGCAGCTTCCCTGCGGGAGATACTCTCTTTGCCAAAATCGCATTATTAGGCGAAAGTAAGTTACAATTCAGTACCCTATCCTAAAGCTTGCTGTTAGGAGGGAATCTGCAGCTTGCAGTGAAAGCGCTTCCAGAGGGGAGTCTAATGACGGCAAACATTTGATGGTAGCAGCTTCCCTGCGGGAGATACTCTCTTTGCCAAAATCGCATTATTAGCCGCAGTTAACTTACAATTCAGTACCTTATCCTAAAGCTTGCTGTTAGGAGGGAATCTGCAGCTTGCAGTGAAAGCGCTTCCAGAGGGGAGTCTAATGAGGGCAAATATTTGATGGTAACGGCTTCCCTGCGGGAGAAATTCTCTTTTCCAAAATCGCCTTATTAGCCGCAGTTAAGTTACAATTCAGTACCCTATCCTAAAGCTTGCTGTTAGGAGGGAATCTGCAGCTTGCAGTGAAAGCGCTTCCAGAGGGGAGTCTAATGAGGGCAAACATTTGATGGTAACAGCTTCCCTGCGGGAGATATTCTCTTTGCCAAAATCGCCTTATTAGGCGAAAGTAAGTTACAATTCAGTACCCTATCCTAAAGCTTGCTGTTAGGAGGGAATCTGCAGCTTGCAGTGAAAGCGCTTCCAGAGTGGAGTCTAATGAGGGCAAACATTTGATGGTAGCAGCTTCCCTGCAGGATATACTCTCTTTTCCGAAATCGCCTTATTATCCGCAGTTAAGTTACAATTCAGTACCCTATCCTAAAGCTTGCTGTTAGGAGGGAATCTGCAGCTTGCAGTGAAAGCGCTTCCAGAGGGGAGTCTAATGAGGGCAAACATTTGATGGTAACAGCTTCCCTGCGGGAGATATTCTGTTTGCCAAAATCGCCTTATTAGGCGAAAGTAAGTTACAATTCAGTACCCTATCCTAAAGCTTGCTGTTAGGAGGGAATCTGCAGCTTGCAGTGAAAGCGCTTCCAGAGGCGAGTCTAATGAGGGCAAACATTTGATGGTAGCAGCTTCCCTGCGGGAGATATTCTCTTTGCCAAAATCGCCTTATTATCCGCAGTTAAGTTACAATTCAGTACCCTATCCTAAAGCTTGCTGTTAGGAGGGAATCTGCAGCTTGCAGTGAAAGCGCTTCCAGAGGGGAGTCTAATGAGGGCAAACATTTGATGGTAACAGCTTCCCTGCGGGAGATATTCTCTTTGCCAAAATCGCCTTATTAGGCGAAAGTAAGTTACAATTCAGTACCCTATCCTAAAGCTTGCTGTTAGGAGGGAATCTGCAGCTTGCAGTGAAAGCGCTTCCAGAGGGGAGTCTAATGAGGGCAAACATTTGATGGTAGCAGCTTCCCTGCGGGAGATATTCTCTTTGCCAAAATCGCCTTATTAGCCGCAGTTAAGATACAATTCAGAACACTATCCTAAAGCTTGCTGTTAGGAGGGAATCTGCAGCTTGCAGTGAAAGCGCTTCCAGAGGGGAGTCTAATGAGGGCAAACATTTGATGGTAGCAGCTTCCCTGCGGGAGATATTCTCATTGCCAAAATCGCCTTATTAGCCGCAGTTAAATTACAATTCAGTACCCTATCCTAAAGCTTGCTGTTAGGAGGGAATCTGCAGCTTGCAGTGAAAGCGCTTCCAGAGGGGAGTCTAATGAGGGCAAACATTTGATGGTAGCAGCTTCCCTGCGGGAGATATTCTCTTTGCCAAAATCGCCTTATTAGCCGCAGTTAAGATACAATTCAGTACCCTATCCTAAAGCTTGCTGTTAGGAGGGAATCTGCAGCTTGCAGTGAAAGTGCTTCCAGAGGGGAGTCTAATGAGGGCAAACATTTGATGGTAGCAGCTTCCCTGCGGGAGATACTCTCTTTGCCATAATCGCATTATTAGGCGAAAGTAAGTTATAATTCAGTACCCTTTCCTAAAGCTTGCTGTTAGGAGGGAATCTGCAGCTTGCAGTGAAAGCGCTTCCAGAGGGGAGTCTAATGAGGGCAAACATTTGATGGTAGCAGCTTCCCTGCGGGAGATACTCTCCTTGCCATAATCGCATTATTAGGCGAAAGTAAGTTACAATTCAGTACCCTATCCTAAAGCTTGCTGTTAGGAGGGAATCTGCAGCTTGCAGTGAAAGCGCTTCCAGAGGGGAGTCTAATGAGGGCAAACATTTGATGGTAGCAGCTTCCCTGCGGGAGATATTCTCTTTGCCAAAATCGCCTTATTAGCCGCAGTTAAGTTACAATTCAGTACCCTATCCTAAAGCTTGCTGTTAGAAGGGAATCTGCAGCTTGCAGTGAAAGCGCTTCCAGAGGGGAGTCTAATGAGGGCAAACATTTGATGGTAGCAGCTTCCCTGCGGGAGATATTCTCATTGCCAAAATCGCCTTATTAGCCGCAGTTAAGTTACAATTCAGTACCCTATCCTAAAGCTTGCTGTTAGGAGGGAATCTGCAGCTTGCAGTGAAAGCGCTTCCAGAGGGGAGTCTAATGACGGCAAACATTTGATGGTAGCGGCTTCCCTGCGGGAGATATTCTCATTGCCAAAATCGCCTTATTAGCCGCAGTTAAGTTACAATTCAGTACCCTATCCTAAAGCTTGCTGTTAGGAGGGAATCTGCAGCTTGCAGTGAAAGCGCTTCCAGAGGGGAGTCTAATGAGGGCAAACATTTGATGGTAGCAGCTTCCCTGCGGGAGATACTCTCTTTGCCAAAATCGCATTATTAGGCGAAAGTAAGTTACAATTCAGTACCCTATCCTAAAGCTTGCTGTTAGGAGGGAATCTGCAGCTTGCAGTGAAAGCACTTCCAGAGGGGAGTCTAATGAGGGCAAACATTTGATGGTAGCAGCTTCCCTGCGGGAGATACTCTCTTTGCCACAATCGCATTATTAGGCGAAAGTAAGTTACAATTCAGTACCCTATCCTAAAGCTTGCTGTTAGGAGGGAATCTGCAGCTTGCAGTGAAAGCGCTTCCAGAGGGGAGTCTAATGAGGGCAAACATTTGATGGTAGCAGCTTCCCTGCGGGTGATAGTCTCTTTGCCAAAATCGCATTTTTAGACGAAATTAAGATACAATTCAGTACCCTATCCTAAAGCTTGCTGTTAGGAGGGAATCTGCAGCTTGCAGTGAAACCGCTTCCAGAGGGGAGTCTAACGAGGGCAAACATTTGATAGTAGCAGCTTCCCTGCAGGATATATTCTCTTTTCCGTAATCGCCTTATTAGCCGCAGTTAAGTTACAATTCAGTACACTTTCCTAAAACTTGCTGTTAGGAGGGAATCTGCAGCTTGCAGTGAAAGCGCTTCCAGAGGGGAGTCTAATGAGGGCAAACATTTGATGGTAACAGCTTCCCTGCGGGAGATATTCTCTTTGCCAAAATCGCCTTATTAGGCGAAAGTAAGTTACAATTCAGTACCCTATCCTAAAGCTTGCTGTTAGGAGGGAATCTGCAGCTTGCAGTGAAAGCGCTTCCACAGGGGAGTCTAATGAGGGCAAACATTTGATGGTAGCAGCTTCCCTGCGGGAGATACTCTCTTTGCCAAAATCGCATTATTAGGCGAAAGTAAGTTACAATTCAGTACCCTTTCCTAAAGCTTGCTGTTAGGAGGGAATCTGCAGCTTGCAGTGAAAGCGCTTCCAGAGGGGAGTCTAATGAGGGCAAACATTTGATGGTAGCAGCTTCCCTGCGGGAGATATTCTCTTTGCCAAAATCGCCTTATTAGGCGAAAGTAAGTTACACTTCAGTACCCTATCCTAAAGCTTGCTGTTAGGAGGGAATCTGCAGCTTGCAGTGAAAGCGCTTCCAGAGGGGAGTCTAATGAGGGCAAATATTTGATGGTAACAGCTTCCCTGCGGGAGATACTCTCTTTGCCAAAATCGCCTTATTAGACGCAGTTAAGTTAGAATTCAGCACAGTGTCCTACAGCTTGCTGTTAGGAGGGAATCTGCAGCTTGCAGTGAAAGCGCTTCCAGAGGGTAGTCTAATGCGGGCAAACATTTGATGGTAGCAGCTTCCCTGCGGGAGATACTCTCTTTGCCACAATCGCATTATTAGGCGAAAGTAAGATACAATTCAGTACCCTATCCTAAAGCTTGCTGTTAGGAGGGAATCTGCAGCTTGCAGTGAAAGCGCTTCCAGAGGGGAGTCTAATGTGGGCAAACATTTGATGGTAGCAGCTTCCCTGCGGGAGATACTCTCTTTGCCAAAATCGCTTTATTATGCGTAAGTAAGTTGCAATTCAGTACCCTATCCTAAAGCTTGCTGTTAGGAGGGAATCTGCAGCTTGCAGTGAAAGCGCTTCCAGAGGGGAGTCTAATGAGGGCAAACATTTGATGGTAGCAGCTTCCCTGCGGGAGATACTCTCTTTGCCAAAATCGCATTATTAGGCGAAAGTAAGTTACAATTCAGT